>NW_026655634.1:0-5764 GCF_009828535.3 Hylobates moloch
ACATGGATACATATGTAACAACCCCCAAAGTACTGAACATCTACCTAAAAACAAAACACTTATAAAAAAAAAAAAAAAGAAAAAAAAAAGAAATTGACTGAATGAATTGTATGCACTTGTCTTCATTTCCATTACACTTAAAACACTCAATTTTTTTTTACTTCAATAGCTTTTGGGGTACAAGTGCTTTTTGTTCACATGGATGAACTGTACAGTGGTGAAGTCTGAAATTTCAGTGCACTCATCACTTGAGTAGTGGACATTGTACCCAATATGTCATCTTTTATTCCTCACTTTCATCCCACTCTCCCTGCTTCTGAGTCGCCAATATTCATTATACCACTCTGGATGCCTTTGAGTATCCACAGCTTAGCTCCCACTTATAAGTGACAAGGTATTTGGCTTTTCTTTCCTGAGTTACTTCACTTAGAATAATGGCCTCCCAGCTCCCTTCAAGTTGTGCAAAATACATTATTTCATTCTTTTTTATGGCTGAGTAGTATTCCATGGTTTATACAGAGTACATTTTCTTTTTCTACTCATTGGTTGATGGGCACTTAGGTTGATTCCATATCTTTGCAATTGTGAATTGTACTGTGATAAACATATGTGCGCAGGTGTCCTTTTGATATATTGATTTATTTTCCTTTGTTAGATAGCTAGTAGTAAGATTTCTGGATTGAATAATAGATCTACTTTAAGTTCTTTAAGGAATCTGCACAATGTTTTCTATAGAAATTTTACTAACTTACATTCTCAACAGCAGGAAACACCCACTTTTAAGGCCATATCCCTGTAATATCTTGCTATCACTCAGATTACCTGCATATTAAAAATCTTGATATTCTGATATTACTATCTTATATTCAATTTTTAGGCCATAATCTCCTATCCTTCTAGTTCCCTCATTACAATTACTCTTTTACTTTACAGAGTAAAAGTAAATGTTCCAGTTTCCTGGAATATTTCTGCATGTAACCATGGTTCCATTAATTCTGCCCATGCATTTTTATAATTTGAGGACTTTTCTCATGCTGTTTGCTCTACCTAGGATGCTCTTTTGCCTGCACACACATCCATTAAGTCCCAGATAATATGTAATTTCGCTACAAGACATTTACTATCCCTACTAAGCACAATTAACCATCCCTCTTTTATGATCCCAAAGCAGTTTTAAAAAGATACCTATCAAAGCCCTATCACAATATGTTATAATTATATATGTGTTGTTTCTGTTAGTCTGTGAATTTTTTTATTGACAATAGCATGACTATTTATCAAGTGATTATCTGCCAACCATTGTACAAATGAACCTTATGCATATGATTTATTTTTAGGCACATAAAAGTCTTATGAGAAAGAATATTATCCCATTTTAAAGGTGAGAGAAAAAAAGCTTAGTGAAACTAACGAATTTGCCCAAAGTCATACAGTTAGTAAGCTCTAGGACGTGAATTCAGGTTTATATGACTTCAAAAATGGTACTCTTAACCACTATGTAATATTTTACAAACTATGTAGACCATGTCTTAGTTGTATCCCTATAACGTATATTATAAGGAGGGGAGGGAGTGAGGCAGAGCGAGTAAGAGGGGGTGGAGAGGGAGAGAAAGAGAATCTAGCAAACAGCAGATATTTAATATATTTACTGACTGAATAAAAATAACAATGCATGAAAATTAATGAATACAATAAACTGTTTAATGAGGGAGAAAATGACATTGCTTTACTAGCATTGTGATCTTGGACAGAAATTGTGTCACCTCTTGGAGTCTGTCTTCAAGTCTTAAAACATAGCTACTATTTATATTCCAATGTTGTGAGAATTAGATAAAATAATTTAAAAAAACTACATAGTTTATTTTTCCATTCTCTATCATGGTATTGACAGGAATTTGTTTTTATAGTAGGGAGATGGAACTTATTATGATTTTATCCTTACCACGATAAAACTATCAAACAAGTTACACAACATCACACAAATTGACCAAAATGATTAAGTTTCAAACATTGCAGGCTCAGAAAATAGAGAACCGCTGAAATCATAACTAGTCTGCCAGAGGCTGCTGCTGGCAGAATCTGCTTATTTATTTGGGAACATGAATGATTCCTCAGAAGACAATATCGACTTCCTTCCAGATGGTCACTACTGAAGGTTTTTCACTCAACTTGGTAACCTAACTTAATACCAGTTAAGATCTATAGGTAGGTACCAACTCCATATAATTGAGGTCAAATGAATGACTTGAAAAACTGAGTTTGTTTCCTGGTTATCAGAAAACTTTGCATTTTAAAACAATTAAAATACTAAATTGATTATATAGTAGGTTATATTTGGGAAAGAGATGGTGTGAAAGTACTTCCTTTCAGATAAGTCTACTTCTAACCACAGACTTTAAAGACCCTATAAAAAGGAGCCTATATTAAAAGAGGGTGACAGTAGAAATGAATACTATAAAATTTACTAAGGGAATATGAACTCTTCAAAGAATGACAGACCAAAAAAATGAGCTATACTAAATTATATTTAGGGAGTGAAACCTAAGATATGTGCTAAGCATCTGCATATTTAGGCAATTTTCTCTTTAGATAAATGACTCCTATGTTTCAGTTTCTTTCAAACCACCTTCACAAGTTTTGACATATCTAGATATTTACTACCTGCATTATAATATCTGGGTATTACATGTATTATGATATTTTTTTGAGTTGACTCACTTTTATTTAACCTTTTCTTAAACTTAAAATACTTTTCTTAAATCTTTTGCTTAGCCTTTTGTTAATTTCATTCATGAAATTATGGGTTTGGTGTGATACACAGATAATTTTTCCTAATAAATATTAAATAAACACATAACTATTACAGGTAAAATAAAATAAATCCGTCTAAATATTACTTCAAATCATCTCAGGTGCCAGCAGTGGTATGGATGTATACCACACTTTGGGAAATACTGCCTCAGATTAAGAGAGATCACTGAAAGTCTATATACTTTGCCCATATTAAGTCAATGTCTTACAGAATCATCACTGGAAGGTGTACTTTAATGCTATGCTGCCATAACATCATGGAGGGCTATTTCTAGAAATAGTCATATAAAATGACTAGATATACAAATTAAAATTGCTGTGAAAGGGTTAAAGACATTGCTGATTATCTTGTTTAATATCTGTGCAAGGTCCCAAATGAAAACCTTACTTACAAATTTAGTGTCAGAAAACACTTGGTTATCTCTGTTCTCTTTCATAATGAAAGCTCTGTTACTATACATTTCTTTTTACCTTGGTTGCTAAGAAGCTCTACAACACCTCTGATGCTCAGTCTTAGCAACTATGTTAATCTCTGTGGTTAGCATAATGTGGTTTTTATCATTTGACTTAATGAATTTATATGTTTTATTTTAAGCACTTAAAATCATTCTTATAAGAAAAGGTGATGAAAAGCAGAGAAAGAAAATATTACTGAATGCTTATATAACAGGCACTGTGCTATAGCTTTACATTAGTTATCTCATTCATTGCTTAATAATTCTACAAGGCACATGCTATTTTCTTAACTCTATAGATAAGCAGTCTGAGATTCAGGTAATTTTTTAATTTGTCCAAAGTCAAACAGCTAATAAGTGACACAGTTGTGAATTTATCCCAGTCTCTGAATGCAAAGGTGAATTTCTTTTCAGTATATTATACTAACCTCCATGTAGAAAGGTAGAACATCAACAAAAGGATTTAAAGATAATAAATTTTACTTTTATTTAATTTTTAAAAATCTCCCCACAGTTATCTATAGATGTTGTACTAGTTTACATTTCCACAAGCAGTGTATGAGCATTCTCTTTTCTCCACATCCTCACCAATATCTGTTATTCTTTGTCTTTTTAAACATTTATTTTAGGTTCAGGGTACATGTACAGGTTTACTATATAGGTAAATTGCATGTAACAAAGATTTGATGTGCAGGTTATTTGGACAGCCAGGTAATAAGCATAGTGATCTACAGGTAGTTTTTTGATCCTTAACCTTCTTCCCACCTTACACCCTCAAGTAGTCCCTAGTGTCTACTAATTAATAATACAATCCCATTCTAATTTTCATTGTAGAGTTCTTTCGACCTTCCTGGTTAGCTGTATTCCTAGGTATTTTATTTTATTGGGGGTGGCTATTGTGTTCTTAATTTAGTTCTCATCTTGCACATTCTTGGTGTAAATGAATGCTACTGCTTAAAATTTTTTTTATTTCAATAGGTTTTTGGGAACAGGTGGTGTTTTATTATATTAATAAGTTCTCTAGTGGTGATTTCCGAGATTTTGCTGCACCCATCACCTGATCCATTTACTCTGTACCAAATGTCAAGTTTTTTTATCCCTTGCCACTTCCTACCCTTTCCCCCGAGTTCCCAAAGTCCAGTTTATCATTCTGATGCCTTTGCATCCTCATAGCTCAGCTCCTACATATGCGTGAGAACATATGATATTTAGTTTTCCATTCCTGAGTTATTTCACTAAGAATAATGGTCTCCAATTCCACCCAGGTTGCTGCAAATGCCATTATTTCATTTCCTTTTATGTCTGAGTAGTGTTCCACAGTGTATATATACCATATTCTCTTTTTCCACTCATTGATTGATGGGCATTTGGGCTGGTTCCATGGTTTTGCAATTGAAAATTTTGCTGCTATAAACACGTGTGTGCAAGCATCTTTTTCATATAATGACTTCTTTTCCTTTGGGTAGATACCTGGTAGTGGGATTGCTAGAGAAAACAGTAGATCTACTTTGAGTTCTTTTTTTTTTTTTTTAACAGAACTTTTTTTTTTATTATTATTATACTTTAAGTTTTAGGGTACATGTGCACAATGTGCAGGTTTGTTACATATGTATCCATGTGCCATGTTGGTGCGCTGCACCCATTAAATCGTCATTCAGCATTAGGTATATGTCCTCTACCCCCAACCCAAAACAGTCCCCGGAGTGTGATGTTCCCCTTCCTGTGTCCATGTGTTCTCATTCTTCAGTTCCCACACATGAGTGACAACATGTGGTGTTTGGTTTTCTGCCCTTGCAATAGTTTACTGAGAATGATGGTTTCCAGTTTCATCCATGTCCCTACAAAGGACATGAACTCATCATTTCTTATGGCTGCATAGTATTCCATGGTGTATATGTGCCACATTTTCTTAATCCAGTCTATCGTTGTTGGACATTTGGGTTGGTTCCAAGTCTTTGCTATTGTGAATAGTGCCACTATAAACATATGTGTGCATGTGTCTTTATAGCAGCATGATTTATAGTCCTTTGGGTATATATCCAGTAATGGGATGGCTGGGTCAAATGGTATTTCTAGTTCTACATCCCTGAGGAATCGCCACACTGACTTCCATAATGGTGGAACTAGTTTACAGTCCCACCAACAGTGTAAAAATGTTCCTATTTCTCCACATCCTCTCCAGCACCTGTTGTTTCCTGACTTTTTAATGATGGCCATTCTAACTGGTGTGAGATGGTATCTCATTGTGGTTTTGATTTGCATTTCTCTGATGGCCAGTGATGATGAGCATTTTTTCCTGTGTTTTTTGGCTGCATAAATGTGTTCTTTTGAGAAGTGTCTGTTCATGTCCTTCGCCCACTTTTTGATGGGGTTGTTTTGTTCTTGTAAATTTGTTTGAGTTCCTTGTAGATTCTGGATATTAGCCCTTTGTCAAGAGTAGGTTGCAAAAATTTTTCTCCCATTCTGTAGGTTGCCTGTTCACTCTGATGGTAGTTTCT
>NW_026655634.1:5864-6786 GCF_009828535.3 Hylobates moloch
GTTTTAGACATGAAGTCCTTGCCCATGCCTATGTCCTGAATGGTATTTCCTAGGCTTTGTTCTAGGGTTTTTATGGTTTTAGGTCTAACATGTAAGTCTTCAATGCATCTTGAATTAATTTTTGTATAAGGTGTAAGGAAGGGATCCAGTTTAAGCTTTCTACAGATGGCTAGCCAGTTTTCCAGCACCATTTATTAAATAGGGAATCCTTTCCCCATTGCTTGTTTTTGTCAGGTTTGTCAAAGATCAGATAGTTGTAGATATGCGGCATTATTTCTGAGGGCTCTGTTCTGATCCATTGATCTATGTCTCTGTTTTGGTACCAGTACCATGCTGTTTTGGTTACTGTAGCCTTGTAGTATAGTTTGAAGTCAGGTAGCATGATGCCTCCAGCTTTGTTCTTTTGGCTTAGGATTGACTTGGCCATGTGGGCTCTTTTTTGGTTCCACATGAACTTTAAAGTAGTTTTTTCCAATTCTGTGAAGAAAGTCATTGGTAGCTTGATGGGGATGGCATTGAATCTATAAATTACCTTGAGCAGTATGGCCATTTTCATGATATTGATTCTTCCAACCCATGAGCATGGAATGTTCTTCCATTTGTTTGTATCCTCTTTTATTTCATTGAGCAGTGGTTTGTAGTTCTCCTTGAAGAGGTCTTTCAGGTCCCTTGTAAGTTGGATTCCTAGGTACTTGATTCTCTTAGAAGCAATTGTGAATGGGAGTTCACTCATGATTTGGCTCTCTGTTTGTCTGTTATTGGTGTACAAGAATGCTTGTGATTTTTGTACATTGATTTTGTATCCTGAGACTTTGCTGAAGTTGCTTATCAGCTTAAGGAGATTTTGGGCTGAGACAGTGGGGTTTTCTAGATACACAATCATGTCATTTGCAAACAGGGACAATTTGACTTCCTCTTTTCC
>NW_026655635.1:0-6786 GCF_009828535.3 Hylobates moloch
TCTATATAGACACAGTAACAGGCTGATCTCTCTTTCTTTTCCCCACATTTCCCCCTTTTCTTTTCAACAAAATTACCATTGTCATCACGATACCGAGATTACATACTTCACAAGGTAATAGAATATCACAAAGCAAGTGGAGGCAGGATGAGTTCACAGGGCGGTGTTAAAATTGAAATTAAAATTGCCAACGAAATTTTTGGGCACGCATAGTCATTGATAACATTTTATCAGGAAATAGGGTTTAAGAGCAGACAACCTGACTGGCCAAAATTTATTAGGTGGGAATTTCCTCATCCTAATAAGCCTGGGAGCACTACAGGAGGCCGGGGCTTATTTCATCCCTTCGGCTTCAGCCGTAAAAGGCGGCAGGCCTCCAAGGGGGTCGTTTATAGGCCTACCCTCAGAGCGCATTCTCTTTCTCAGGGATATTCCTTGCTGAGGAAAAGAATTCAGCGATATCTCTCCTATTTGTGTGCAAAAGGAGAAAAGATATGGCTCTGTTCCGTCCGGCTCACCGGAGGCCAGTTCAAGGTTACCTCCCTTGTTTCCTGAACACCGCTGTTATCTCATTCTTTTTTCAAGATGCCCAGTTTCCGTATTGTTCAAACACACGTCCTCTACAAACAATTTGTGTAGTTAAGGCAATCATCACAGGGTCCTGAGGTGACATATATCCTCCTCAGCTTGCAAAGAAGATGATGGGATTAAGAGATTAAAGTAAAGACATAAGAAATTACAAAAGTATAAATTTTGGAGAACTAATAAAATGTCCATGAAATCTTCATATTTTATGTTTTTCTGCTGTGGCTTCAGCCAGTCCCTCAGTTCAAGGTCCCTGACTTCCCACAACATTCTCCCTCCCTTTCCCTCTATATAAATGTGCCATGGCGATGAAGGCTTGTTCCTTCTCTCGATTTTGGTGCAGGATTCTTCGACTGGTCCGGCACACTAAAAACAAACCGATTAAACAGAGACACATAATTCCAAAATTTACCGCAGTAGAGTTTCCAATAGACTTAATCCAAGTCGTGGGGTTTAATCCATAAAGATTTTTTGCCACTTGATCTAACGTCTCAGCTCCAGGCACAATATTTAAGTGACTCTGAGAGGCTTCAAAAATTTGTTCTTTTAATTTAGAAGTGTCTAAAGTGAGATTATCTTCTCTTCCCTGTAAATGGCGTCTTACCATGTCCCAGTGATGTCTAGACTCATTATAAACTTGGGATGTAATACAAAAATATGACGTATTCCAGTCACACTGTAACTGGAAACGATGTTCCAAGCTCATGAGCCTATCTCCCATCCAAATGACGTTTGTCTAAGGTCATTAATTTGATTAGCCAATTTTTGATCGATACCAGTTGTGAATTCCACAACCTTGTGGAATTCTTTTGCCAATTGTCAACAAAGCTTACTGTCTGAACAGAAGAGTGCAATGCGACTCCTGCCACAGCGGCTGTAGCTGTGACTGCAATCAATCCCATAATCACTGCAATTAAAGTAAAAATGAATCTTTTGGATCTATTTAAAATGCCTTTTAATACTTCAGTCAAAATATGAATGGATGGCGAGGCCTCCCATGGTCGATCCATGGACACAGGGATCCACACGCCTTCTTTTGCTCTCACAAGCAGAATACGGTGCTGTCAATCAAAAGTCAAATCAATGCAAGTAAACAATCTGCAATTTTCACACGTTATAGTTTGGGAGTCTGGTTTAATAACTACATTTCCTATGACTAACATATAAGGGGGTTTTACACAACTTAGTAAAGGAACTGTTAGACTGGAATTTAGGTTGATAGAGTAAAATGCTTTATAATCTCTTGTTTCTATAGTTTGGTTCCCAGACCAAATTCTAAGGTGGTATGAAGCCACAGTAAGCCTCCGTAATTCTGGATGTTCAGGACCAAAAACCGGACTTATTATTTTTGGTCTTGGAGTAGAGGTTCCCTTTTCTCCCCATTTCCAAGGGTAGAAAGACTGAAATTTTTTGTGCCTATGTTTGTCTAAATTTTCTGTTAAGTCACTATCAACAGTTGGACTCACTAGTGCACTAGGACAGAATTGAGTTTGTCCTGTGCAATCGTGGTAGAATTGACCTCGAGGTGCCCAATCTATAACAGTTCCAAGTGTGTTGTTTTGTAAAATCACGGCACTATCGGCCACACATTCTTCCCAAACTAAATCTTTTGTTTCTATGGAAATCTCCTTGGGGCAAGGTTTTCCTTTTGGCCTAAATTTTAATGATCTTTGATAAGAGGAGTCTTGTAAATAGTTTACCTGTGGTTTGAGTGACATACCGCTTACCATATGATAAGTAAATCTACTGGTGGGATTGAGAGTAGGTACTTCTACCAACCAATTTTGGATAGCAGGCATTGAACATCCTGGTGCTCTCCCGAGACATATAGGAGGATAACGATATCCAATGGAAATATTTATCATCATTCTTTCTTCCTCCAGTTTTGCAGGGCAATGATCATCTGTGGGACCAGCTACCCACACACTATTATTAACATATACTTCAATGGGATTATCCATCCAAGTGACTGCCCGAATTAAGGGCGGGAAAGGCACATAGGCCCAGTAGGTATAATTAGCTGCAGCTGCTCCTGCAGGCATGGGGAGACTTACCACCGTTGATACAACCATTAAAGCTGCAAACAGCATTTTTTCTGAGGTTTGTGTCACCTTTGTGCTAGCTAGGCTTTTTCTAGCTAACAGTGTCAGCTTCTTTAACTGTGCCCAGGTTGGCAGCTCCGCCTTCTTGGTGCGTGGTGACTTCATCTATTTTTCTAATATCACCACTTGATTCATCCTGCGAGTCAATGGTGCCCGATTGCGGTGTTTCCGTCTCCGTGGAGGCGCTTGTCTTTGCATCTCCGATGGGTTCATTGTAGAACTTCAAATGTCTAGTGGGTATCGAAACAGGAAGCTGATTTTCTCCTGGTGAAACACAAGCAAAACCTCTTCCCCAGGTTATCACCTTCCCTATCTCCCATGTCCTATTTTTGTTGTCTTTCCACCAAATCAGTTTTCCTTCATGTGGACTGTTCTTTTTACCCGTAAGATGTTGTTCTGCAGAAGTAGTAGTCTGATTTCTATAAATGTTTAAAAAATTTAAAGTATAGAGTGCTAGATTAAGCTGCATCTGAGGAGAGGTACACTCCTTACTGTCTCCCCCCTTTTTTTGTTTAACTAACTGAGTTTTGAGTGTTCTATTAGTTCTTTCAACTATGGCCTGTCCTTGGGAATTATAAGGAATTCCTGTTTTATGTGTAATATTCCACTGATTTAAGAATTTTTGGAAAGCTTTACTACAATAACCTGGTCCATTGTCAGTTTTAATTTTTTCTGGAACTCCCATCACAGCAAAACAAGATAATAAATGTTTTTTAACGTGGGAAGTACTTTCTCCTGTCTGGCATGTTACCCATATGAAATGTGAATAAGTATCAACTGTTACATGAACATATGATAATTTTCCAAATGAAGGTACATGGGTAACATCCATTTGCCATAATGCGTTAGGACACAGACCTCTGGGATTAACTCCTGCCTCTTGGGTGGGCAGGTGTGGTACTTGACACTGGGTGCAATGTTGTACAATATTTTTTGCCTGTTTCCACGTGACATCAAATTTGTTTTTTAACCCTGCTGCATTTACATGAGTCAAAGCATGAAGTTCTTGTGCTTTTATGAATGCAGAGGATACCAGTAAGTCAGCTTTTTCATTTGCTTCAGTTAAAGGTCCTGGTACATTAGTATGTGCTCGAATATGAGTAATATAAAATGGGAAATTCCTTTTTCTTACAGTTTGTTGTAACAAATTGAACATCTGGTTTAACTGATCATCCATGCTATATTTAATTAAAGCTGTCTCAACATCCCTTGTAGCCTGTACTACATATGCAGACAAAGGGTTGAATTTGGAATGCCCCAGTTTGTTGTGGGGCCTGAGGCTGGCCCCTGCTCTCGTTTCCCGACAGTGGTTGCCCATTTTTATCAAATTTAGAACGACATTGATTACCCCAATGTTTTCCCTTTTTATATCTTGGACATAGGCCAGGTGGCCCTTTATCTGTTGTTGTAGTAGCTTGAGTAGTTACATTTGGCTTATTTGTGACTAGGCAATTCTTTTTTAGATGACCAATTTGACCACAATTATAGCATTTTCCCCCAAATGTTTTCACTTGTCCTCCTAAAGCAACTCCTGTGATTGCCTGAGCCATAAGCATAGCTTTATGCATAGCTCCTCCAATTCCATCACATGCTTTAACATACTCTGAGATTACATCTGATCCTGCGGGGACCCTTCCTTTGAATGGCTTAATGGCTGATTGACAATCTGGATTGGCGTTTTCATATGCCATCAACTCCACTATGACTTTACGGGCATTCTCATCGGTAATTGACTTTTGAGCAGCATCTTGAAGTCTTGCTACAAAATCAGGGTATGGCTCTTTAGAGCCTTGTCTTAATTGTATTAAAGGAAGGGCAGGCGGTTCCTGGGTCTTGGATTTTCTCCCAGGCCCTAAGGCAGATAACCCTGATTTGCTCAATGGCCTCATTTGGCATTATTGCTTGTTGGTCAACAGTGCTCCAATTTTGACCTATTCCTAATAGTTGATCTGCATCTATGTTAATTGGAGGATTGGCAGTCCTATTTCTTCGGACCTGTACTTGTGCCCCATCAATCCACCAAGTCTTAAATTGTAAAAATTGAGAGGGTAAGAGTGATGATTTTGCCAGAATCTCCCAATCATAAGGAATGAGTCTATGTCCATGAGCAATGGAATCTAATAATGTTCTCATGTAAGGAGAGTTGGGTCCATACTGTTTTACTCCTTTCATCTCTTTTAGCATTTTTATAGAAAAGGACTGATATCTGGCTTCAGCTACGGGAGGCTCTCCCTCTTGGGCCCCTTCTCCAGGTGGTCTTGCTTCTAATAATACTGGGAATTGCCACGCCTCAATATCTCCCTGTTTTCTTGCCTCATCAATAATTTTATGTATTGCACTACCCTGTGTACTAGGCGGTGCTGTAGGATTAAGTCTCATGGTGGGCGGCTGAGGATATGGCACCCTGCCCTGTGGCACTGGAAATGCTCCTGGCTGTCCATACAGATTTTCTGGAGGCTGCCGATACTGCAGTTCAGCTGGCGGCCAGTATTGATAGGCTACTGGCGGCTGGATCTTACTTTCTACCTGCTGATATTGTGGACACTGTATTTGGATTGGCATTGCCATGACAGAGACTCTATCTTTTTCTACTTGATCTTTTTTGGGAGTTTGTACTTGTTTAACCTGCATTTGAGGTTCTAAGGTTGCAGGCATCTGAGCTGTTGTAAGAGGAGTTGGCCCTCGTGGTTTAGACTCTGATGGCTCTGTCAATTCTGGATCTTTTTCCTCTAATTTTAACGTTTCAGGATATATTACCTCCTGTAATTGATTATTGTCAACATTTTGCATTGACCGAGCCATTACCAGCTCTGCTACACATTTACAGTGTGAACTTTCTTTTCTTTTCCGGGACTCTATCCCTGCCTCTTTTTCACAATCTACTGCACAGCTTTTAGGGACATCGGAAACTGGAACGCTATCTTCTTCTGTTTGCAGCAGTTCTAAAGCTACTTTAATAATTACCCAATCATTCCATACTGTAAGTGGAATGATTTTACCTTCCCTACTTGCTTGTTTTAATTCTTTGCCAATTTTTTCCCAATCTTTTAGATCTAAAGTTCCCTCTTCTGGAAACCATGGACAAAACTGTTCTATTGTTTGAAAGAGCGTATTTAGATTTTTGGTAGACACTTTAACTCCCCCTCTTTTTAAGAGAATTTTTATAAAGCTGCGATAAGAGGCATATTTACTTTTAGTTTGCCCCATTGTTACCCTAGGTTCTTCCGAGCGCGCAAGCTTACCACAAGGCTGACTGTAGACGTACTCGGGAGTCTCTCGTCGACTTGTCCTCACTGACCACGCTCCAGCGTACCTTCACCTTAGAGAAAAGCGCCTCCACGTTGAGCGCCAGATGAAGGGGTGGCCTGCCCCTCCACACCTGTGGGTGCTTCTCATTAGGTGGGACGAAAGACTTGAGAAAAGGAATAAGACACAGAGACAAAGTGTAGAGAAAGAAAAGCGGGGCCCAGGGGACCGGTGCTGTGCTTACAGAGGACCCACACCGGCCCCGGCCTCTGAGTTCCCTTAGTATTTATTGATAATTATCTTTACCATCAAAAAGATAAGGGAGTGACTGGACAATAGGATCATTGTAGGGAGGAAATCAGCAGTAAGACATGTGAACAAAAATCCTTGTAACATCAATAAGTTTAAAAGAAAATGCTGTGCCTTGAGATGCATATGCGAACATCTCCATAAACCTTTTAGCAGTATTGCTCCAGTAAGCCCCACCTTATTCCTAAAGGCGGTTTTCTCCTTACTCAGTAAACAAAGCACACAAAGGGTTTTACCTGGAGATGTTCCATCACCCAGGGATGGGCAGGAGACAAATGTTTTTCTTTTTCTCTAGATTTAAGAGAATGGTGATGACTTTTAACCATAAGCAGCCTTTAGGCACTTGTTTAACAAAGCACATTCTGCACCACCCAAAATCCTTTTAACCTTAAGTCACCACAGCACATGTCTCTTGCAAGGACAAGGTTGGGGGTAGGGTCACAGATTAACAACATCTCAAATACAGAACTAAATGGAGTCTCTTATGTCTACTTCCTTCTATATAGACACAGTAACAGGCTGATCTCTCTTTCTTTTCCCCACA
>NW_026655636.1:0-6784 GCF_009828535.3 Hylobates moloch
GTTGGTCAACTTGCTCGGGGCCACACAGCACCCCCACGGAGCCGGGACTGGGCCAGCCGTCTGCTTCCTGCTAGAGGGCAGGATCTGTCTGGGCTTGCCTTTTCCTGCTCTGTGCACTCCTCCACCGTGGGCAGTTTGAGGACAGGAAGTGGACCACATCCACTTCTCTCCCAGGACGTGGGCAAAGTTCAACACACGGGGTCTTCCAAAACTTCATAGGAAATGTCCATGCTGAAAATCTATGCATGGATTTCAATTTGTTGGCACTAAAATTAACTTGTACTAACTTGCTAGAACCTTTCTGAACTAGATCTAGGCTGAGGCACTAAGAAGGATGAGACATCGGTTGAAAAGGACTCCTATCAGAGCAACATGAATTCCGCTAAAATTGCAGCAAGAACAAACATCAAATGGATGGTGAATCTCGGGCGGAAGAACAAAGAAGTCACTGATGTTTTATGAAAAGCTTATGAGGACAACGCCCCAAAGGAATCAGCCGTTTACCAAGGTAGAGCTTGTTTTAAGAGGAGATGAGAAGATACGGAAGGTGAATCCTGCAGTGGCTAGGAAAAGCAAATGCTGTGGAAACCATTGTGCCCAGATCAGCTGTACTCACGAGCAGAGTTTCAGTGGAAATTTTCAACAGGAGGGATCACGATCCTGTCTAAAAGGCAAACGAAAAATGCGAACATTAGCCGGGCGTGATGGCGGGTGCCCATAATCCCCACGACTCGGGAAGCTGAGGTAGGGGAATTGAACCCAGTGGTCAGAGGTTGCAGTGAGCCCAGATCGCGCCTCTGCACTCCAGCCTGGGCGACAGAGCGAGACTCTGGAGCAGAAGAGGCCCTCTGGTTTGGAGAGTGTTCCGCTTTTCTACTCTGGCTCCTCCCCCGTCTTTGCGGTTTTCCCTACGTTTGATCATTGATGCTGGTGACCTGCCGATGGGGTTATGGGGTGCATGTACTTTTAGCGGATGCTGATGCTATTCCGTTCTGTTTATTAGCTTTCCTTCTAAGAGTCAGGTCCCTGTGCTTCAGATCTGTTCCACACACTGTTTGCCTAGGTTGGTGGGAGTGTAAACTAGTTCAAACATGCTGGAAGACAGTGTGGCCATTCCTCAAGGATCTAGAAGTAGACATACCATTTGACCCAGCGACCCCATTACCGGGTATACACCCGAAGGTTTATAAATCATGCTAGTGTAAAGACACATGCACACGTATGTTTATGGTAGCACTATTCAGAATGCAAAGACTTGGAAGCCAACCCAATTGTCCATCGACGATGATAGACTGCATTAAGAAAATGTGGCACGTAAAAACCATGGATTTCTATGCAGCCACCAAAAAGGATAAGTTCATGTCCTTTGCAGGGACAGGGGTGGAGCTGGAAACCATCGTTCCGAGCAAACTGTCACAAGGACAGAAAACCAAACACCCCGTACTCTCACTCATAGGTGGGAATTGAACAATGAGAACACTCAGACACAGGGTGGGGAACGTTACACCCTGGGGCCTTTCACGGGGTGGAGGGCGCGGTCAGGGATAGCATTGGGAGAAATACCTAACGTAAATGATGAGATGATTGGTGCAGCAGGTCAGCATGGCACTTTGATACCTATGGTAGAAGCGTGCTCTTTGGGCACATGCAAGCTACAGCTTAAGGTGTCATAAAAAGTACTAGTGGGGAAATAACTTTTTTGTATATTTGATTCATGTGCTTTTGGGCAGTTTACTTAGACACGTTATACAACCTTGAGATGCCTCAATCCAAGGACACGAAGGTTTCCAGGACAATTGCCATCTATCAATACCTATTTCAAATACGTATTTTATCAATTCAATGCCGCCTCAAAATACCACACTTCTGTCAGAATTGGGTAGAGGGTTTCTGAAAAAACTAGTGATTAAAATAGTGCCTCACTTATATTTTAATTACATTTCTATGACTACTACAGATGTTGACTTCTCTTGGTTGCAGGAAAAGTATGCTCTTCTGAGTACATTGCGGTTTTCCTCATGTTTACCTTATTGCCTATTAAGTCCTACAAGCCAATTAATTCGTCCAGTCTCTCACTACAGAGCAGTGTGGCAAATGGAAACCACAATGAGGCCCAGGGCGCAGTGGTTCACACCTGTAAAGCCAGTACACTGGGAGGCGAAGCATGGCTGATCATTTGAGGTCGGGAGTTCAATACCAGCCTAGCCAACATGGCAGAACCCCATCTGTACTAGAGACACAAAGTTAGCTTGGCATGTTTATTCTGCCTCTTTCTCTCAGCTGAGGCAGGAGAATCACCTGGACCCGGGAGGCAGGTTCTGACTTTCTGATCTCAGCAGCGGCAGGAGACTCACTTGAACCTGGGAGTCAGGGGATCTAGTGAGCCGATATCAAGTCACTTCACCCCAACCTGGGGGACAACAGCGAAACGCCGTCTCAAAACAGAGAAAACAACAACACTAAAACTGTTATAAATACCCTATAGAATACTATGGAGCCTCAAAAAGGAAGGAAATCATATCATTTGCAACATGAATGAGTCTACAGGATGTTACAGTGAGTGAAATAAAGCAAAGGCCAGGCACGCTGGCTCGTGACTGTAATCCCACCACTTTGGGAGTCCAAGGCAGGTGGAGCACTTGAGCCCAGGAGTTGGAGATCAAACTGGGCGACGTGGTGAAACCCCATCTCTACAAAAAAAATACAAACATTAGACAGGTGTGGTGTTGGACGCCTGTAGTCCTAGCTACTCAGGAGACTGAAGTGGGATGATCTCTTGAATCCGGGAGGTGGGGGCCGTGGTGAGCCGTGTTGGTGTCGCTGTACTCCAGCCTGGTTGACAGAGTGAGACCCTGCCACAAAAAGTAAATAAATACATAATAAATTTTTAGAAAGCGAGCACAGAAAGTCGAATCATGCGTGACCTGACTGAAACCAGGAACGTACCACCGTTGAAATCATAGCGGCAGAGAGCAGAACAGTGGTTACCCGAGGCAGGTGCCAGGGAGGGTTTGGGGAGATGTTAGTCAAATGATATCACATTTCAGACAGGAATATTTCTAGAGACCTACTGAGCGGCTCGGCGACTACAGTGAATAACTGTGTATTGTCTACTTGCAAATAGCTGTGGGAATAGATGTTAAACGTATTCTCATCACAATAAAATCAGGATGCCAGGAAATGAGTGTATTAATTAGCTTGATTTGGTCATTCCACAATGCATACATATATGAAGCCTCACGTTGTACACCATAAATATATATAATTTTCACTGGTCTATTGAAAATGGAAACTTAAATACATTATAAAAGTTCAATGAAATAACATACAGTAAAAAAGCCTTTTCTTTGTTAAATCTCCACAGAAGGAGTCTAAGTCATAAAGGAAAAGAAACTTCGAGGAGTGGTAAAATCAATCAGAAACGTCCCACTTCTGTGCTTTCCGAAATGTGTCTGACAGAGTGGACATCCAGTTGTTCACTAACTCCTTGCCCTGGAACAGTTAGTGTGTGTGTATATATGGGTGTGTGGGCTTGCACACACAATGTAAATTAATGGTAATGAAAGCATTCTGATTCTCAGTTGAATTTAGTTCTGTATACAGACACACTCCCCCCGCCCCCCACACGCACGTTTATCAAATCAGCCACTCCACCAAAACTAGCTCCTTAGTGTGTCATCTCTCACTGCAGATTCAAAAGAGAAACGTGAATTTAGAGAGGCGTGATAGTTCGTTCTCTCTTGGAGTCCAGTTGGAAGTTGACTGACTGGTTGAGACATTGTAGTTTGTTGATCTGGGTGGAAGAATCCACTTGGACTCTTCATTGAACACCTACTACGTGCGATCGTTTTAAGGCTGCCCGTGTGTTGCTTCGTTCATTCCTCACCATGACCTCCTGATCACACTTTGGAGATCAAAAAGCAGAAGCGCGCAGAAGTTATGTGTCCAGTGTTACAAAGCTAGTAAGGGGTGGAATTTGAATGTGAACCCAGATGTGTAATTCTAGAGACTTAGTGTTTCACCCACCTCACTGTGGTGGCTCTACCGAAAAAGAGCTAAGCGCGCATTGAGAAGCTGAGGAGTTTCAGCTTTGCTTTGAAATGTTTTTTCTTTCCAGTGTTTAAATTCATACCAAGATTGATTGGGCGCCTGCCCCGGGGGTGGGGGAAAAATCGGGTGGGGGAGGGGAGGTTCAGAAAGCCCCACAGAAGGGGAAGATGCCCAGGAGAGAAGACTGTCAGGAGGCTGTTGGGTCAGGGGGCTCGCCTTGTTCTCAGAGGCCATGGAGGTCCAGGTGGGCTGAGGGAGGCCAGTGTTGTAATTCCAGAGGTCTGGGAGTGACGGAGGGATGGGGACAGTTGCGAGGGGCCGCGGCAGGGACTCGGGGTACTTTGAGTGGGGGCTCGGGCCTCGGGGAGCCCATTGGGGGAAGGACAGAGGTCCGGGAGGGGCAGAGGGGTGGGGCAGGGGCGACGGCCCGCGACAGGCACTCCGGGGGACTGGGAGTCGGGGGTCGGAGTTAGTCTCGGCTTTTGGCCCTGTCCTGCCGCCAGCTGCTCCCGTTTCTTTCGCTTTGCGGCGAGGTGGACAGGGTTAGCTCTCGGGATTGAGGGCAGTTTTGGAAGAGGCCTGGGGCTAAGGACAGGCCAGGGCGGCGGGAGAGGCGCACCGGTGGCATCGCTGGATCTGGGCGCGCTGTCGGACCTTCCACATCACCAGCTGCAGGCAGGCGTTTGCATCCTCGCTGGAGTTGTGCCCGTCCTGGCTGTCCTGGATGATCTGTCCCAGGTAGTCGGCCGCGAGATTCCTGAGGGAGCGCTTGTAGGGGAAACCCAGGTAGTGCGGGAAGAGCACGGCCGTGTCCACCACGGTGCTGTGGATGAGCTTCAGGGCCAGCAGATCGCTCTCCAGGCTGTGCCCGATGAGGATGGTTTGGGCGCTGAAAAAGCTCAGCAGGATGGCTTGGACTTTGGGCAACGTGATGCTCGTGTTGGCGACGTCGGCCTCGGTCACTCCGGAAAACCTGGTGTTGTAGTCCACGATCTCGTTGTCGGGCTTGACGAAGGTGTCGTACACCACTCGCATGTCGGCGTCCACCACGGTGACGCGGGTCAGCTCTAGGCCGTGCGTGGTGTAGCACATCTCACAGTCCAAGGCGTAGATCCCTGGATAAGCGTCTCTGGAAAACTCTTTCTCGAAGGTCTTCACGAAGCCATCGAGGCTGTCCTTGCGGCCGTCCCGCACGTGCTGCTTTGCCACCTGGCAGCCCACGGAGCCAGGAGCCGCTGCACAGCAGGTGTACTGGCTAACCCGGCCTCCAGCCACTTGGCTCGAGCGGACCCGCCCCCAGTGATAATAACACAACTGGTCGCGTACACAGCGGCCCGAGGAGGACACCAGGTACTCGGTGCCACAACGGCAGCAGACCCTGCAGGAGGAGTCGCCGGGCCCCTTCCCCTGGCCAGTGAAGAGGACGGCGCCTCCGGGCTGCTCGGGGTGGGGGAAGGGGTAGCCGTTCTCCTTGAGCTGGTCCTGGGTGAGCAGGAACTCCTGGAGGCGGCTGTACAGGGCGGCCCTGCTGAGGCCGGGCATGGAGCTGGGGGTCAGGCCCTTCAGTCTCTTGAGGGTGTTCAGGACCACATTCAGGTACACGTTCTTGTTGGGGCTGCAGTCGTAGGCCGCCTTCTCCTCGTTCAGCGCCTTCTCCTCGGCCTCCTGCTTGGAGGCGCAGAACTTGAGACACTCTTTGGTGAACAGTTGGACATAGCCTCGGCGGATGACGGTGGGGACTTGGCACCCCGACCTTCGGAGGATAATGGGTTTCTTCAAACGCGGTGAGGATGGACGACGGACGATGCGCTTAGAGCTGATGGTGGTGGAGGTCTTGTCTGCCATCCCCGACCTGTTGCCCGTCTTCCGTGGCTGTCTGCCGACCTTGGAGCCATTGGAGCGTTGGCTTCCGCTGGCCACCCGGGTTGTCTTGGCATCTGTGGCACCGGTGGCCAAGCAAGGGCTGTGAAAGTGGGCGATCCTCTTCCTCTCCCTGGGGGCTGAGATGCGGACTGCGGAGGGTCTCTCTGCCATCTCTGGGGCGGCTGGCAGGCAGCAGGCCGATCCCCTCTGCTCAGGGAAGCACCAAGCCTCCGTGACCATCTCGGGCCACGCTGGGGGCACCGCCGGACCCGTATTCTCGGGCTCCGTCTGGATCCCCACAGATGCTGAGGCCTGCTTGTACATCTGGGGCACCCAGAGCCCGAAGCTCTGGGCAGGCTGATGAGAGGGCAGTGGGAATTCTGGAGCCTCGAGGGCCGCCTCCTCGGCCGCCTTCTTCGCTTCTGGATAGCCAGGTGGGAACCAGCAGGGAGCTGTGGCTCGCAACATCTCGCTGCCTTCGGGAGCACCTGCGTGGCTCTGCTCCTCTCCCAACTGGCGGCTTCAAGGAGTGCCGCCGCGGATGCGCACCGCCTTTATAGACGCACAGGGCTCTTCTGTGAGAGAGGGTGGGACTTGTCCTTGATTACGTTGCTACTTCCATCCAATCACACTGAACCTCATCTTCCACCAGACTCCAGCTTGGGGGGGGGGGCTCGGGGTCTGCTAATGGAAGCAACCCGAACTCCTGGTTGCTAACCTTGGAGCTAGCTTGCTTTTCCTGAGGTGATTAAATGTCCCTGCGCAGCAGTACCATAATGGCTACTGGAAGTGAGCCACATAGCCGCACGTTGAGTTTCAGGGAGGTTGGTCAACTTGCTCGGGGCCACACAGCACCCCCACGGAGCCGGGA
>NW_026655637.1:0-6784 GCF_009828535.3 Hylobates moloch
TCTATATAGACACAGTAACAGGCTGATCTCTCTTTCTTTTCCCCACATTTCCCCCTTTTCTTTTCAACAAAATTACCATTGTCATCACGATACCGAGATTACATACTTCACAAGGTAATAGAATATCACAAAGCAAGTGGAGGCAGGATGAGTTCACAGGGCGGTGTTAAAATTGAAATTAAAATTGCCAACGAAATTTTTGGGCACGCATAGTCATTGATAACATTTTATCAGGAAATAGGGTTTAAGAGCAGACAACCTGACTGGCCAAAATTTATTAGGTGGGAATTTCCTCATCCTAATAAGCCTGGGAGCACTACAGGAGGCCGGGGCTTATTTCATCCCTTCGGCTTCAGCCGTAAAAGGCGGCAGGCCTCCAAGGGGGTCGTTTATAGGCCTACCCTCAGAGCGCATTCTCTTTCTCAGGGATATTCCTTGCTGAGGAAAAGAATTCAGCGATATCTCTCCTATTTGTGTGCAAAAGGAGAAAAGATATGGCTCTGTTCCGTCCGGCTCACCGGAGGCCAGTTCAAGGTTACCTCCCTTGTTTCCTGAACACCGCTGTTATCTCATTCTTTTTTCAAGATGCCCAGTTTCCGTATTGTTCAAACACACGTCCTCTACAAACAATTTGTGTAGTTAAGGCAATCATCACAGGGTCCTGAGGTGACATATATCCTCCTCAGCTTGCAAAGAAGATGATGGGATTAAGAGATTAAAGTAAAGACATAAGAAATTACAAAAGTATAAATTTTGGAGAACTAATAAAATGTCCATGAAATCTTCATATTTTATGTTTTTCTGCTGTGGCTTCAGCCAGTCCCTCAGTTCAAGGTCCCTGACTTCCCACAACATTCTCCCTCCCTTTCCCTCTATATAAATGTGCCATGGCGATGAAGGCTTGTTCCTTCTCTCGATTTTGGTGCAGGATTCTTCGACTGGTCCGGCACACTAAAAACAAACCGATTAAACAGAGACACATAATTCCAAAATTTACCGCAGTAGAGTTTCCAATAGACTTAATCCAAGTCGTGGGGTTTAATCCATAAAGATTTTTTGCCACTTGATCTAACGTCTCAGCTCCAGGCACAATATTTAAGTGACTCTGAGAGGCTTCAAAAATTTGTTCTTTTAATTTAGAAGTGTCTAAAGTGAGATTATCTTCTCTTCCCTGTAAATGGCGTCTTACCATGTCCCAGTGATGTCTAGACTCATTATAAACTTGGGATGTAATACAAAAATATGACGTATTCCAGTCACACTGTAACTGGAAACGATGTTCCAAGCTCATGAGCCTATCTCCCATCCAAATGACGTTTGTCTAAGGTCATTAATTTGATTAGCCAATTTTTGATCGATACCAGTTGTGAATTCCACAACCTTGTGGAATTCTTTTGCCAATTGTCAACAAAGCTTACTGTCTGAACAGAAGAGTGCAATGCGACTCCTGCCACAGCGGCTGTAGCTGTGACTGCAATCAATCCCATAATCACTGCAATTAAAGTAAAAATGAATCTTTTGGATCTATTTAAAATGCCTTTTAATACTTCAGTCAAAATATGAATGGATGGCGAGGCCTCCCATGGTCGATCCATGGACACAGGGATCCACACGCCTTCTTTTGCTCTCACAAGCAGAATACGGTGCTGTCAATCAAAAGTCAAATCAATGCAAGTAAACAATCTGCAATTTTCACACGTTATAGTTTGGGAGTCTGGTTTAATAACTACATTTCCTATGACTAACATATAAGGGGGTTTTACACAACTTAGTAAAGGAACTGTTAGACTGGAATTTAGGTTGATAGAGTAAAATGCTTTATAATCTCTTGTTTCTATAGTTTGGTTCCCAGACCAAATTCTAAGGTGGTATGAAGCCACAGTAAGCCTCCGTAATTCTGGATGTTCAGGACCAAAAACCGGACTTATTATTTTTGGTCTTGGAGTAGAGGTTCCCTTTTCTCCCCATTTCCAAGGGTAGAAAGACTGAAATTTTTTGTGCCTATGTTTGTCTAAATTTTCTGTTAAGTCACTATCAACAGTTGGACTCACTAGTGCACTAGGACAGAATTGAGTTTGTCCTGTGCAATCGTGGTAGAATTGACCTCGAGGTGCCCAATCTATAACAGTTCCAAGTGTGTTGTTTTGTAAAATCACGGCACTATCGGCCACACATTCTTCCCAAACTAAATCTTTTGTTTCTATGGAAATCTCCTTGGGGCAAGGTTTTCCTTTTGGCCTAAATTTTAATGATCTTTGATAAGAGGAGTCTTGTAAATAGTTTACCTGTGGTTTGAGTGACATACCGCTTACCATATGATAAGTAAATCTACTGGTGGGATTGAGAGTAGGTACTTCTACCAACCAATTTTGGATAGCAGGCATTGAACATCCTGGTGCTCTCCCGAGACATATAGGAGGATAACGATATCCAATGGAAATATTTATCATCATTCTTTCTTCCTCCAGTTTTGCAGGGCAATGATCATCTGTGGGACCAGCTACCCACACACTATTATTAACATATACTTCAATGGGATTATCCATCCAAGTGACTGCCCGAATTAAGGGCGGGAAAGGCACATAGGCCCAGTAGGTATAATTAGCTGCAGCTGCTCCTGCAGGCATGGGGAGACTTACCACCGTTGATACAACCATTAAAGCTGCAAACAGCATTTTTTCTGAGGTTTGTGTCACCTTTGTGCTAGCTAGGCTTTTTCTAGCTAACAGTGTCAGCTTCTTTAACTGTGCCCAGGTTGGCAGCTCCGCCTTCTTGGTGCGTGGTGACTTCATCTATTTTTCTAATATCACCACTTGATTCATCCTGCGAGTCAATGGTGCCCGATTGCGGTGTTTCCGTCTCCGTGGAGGCGCTTGTCTTTGCATCTCCGATGGGTTCATTGTAGAACTTCAAATGTCTAGTGGGTATCGAAACAGGAAGCTGATTTTCTCCTGGTGAAACACAAGCAAAACCTCTTCCCCAGGTTATCACCTTCCCTATCTCCCATGTCCTATTTTTGTTGTCTTTCCACCAAATCAGTTTTCCTTCATGTGGACTGTTCTTTTTACCCGTAAGATGTTGTTCTGCAGAAGTAGTAGTCTGATTTCTATAAATGTTTAAAAAATTTAAAGTATAGAGTGCTAGATTAAGCTGCATCTGAGGAGAGGTACACTCCTTACTGTCTCCCCCCTTTTTTTGTTTAACTAACTGAGTTTTGAGTGTTCTATTAGTTCTTTCAACTATGGCCTGTCCTTGGGAATTATAAGGAATTCCTGTTTTATGTGTAATATTCCACTGATTTAAGAATTTTTGGAAAGCTTTACTACAATAACCTGGTCCATTGTCAGTTTTAATTTTTTCTGGAACTCCCATCACAGCAAAACAAGATAATAAATGTTTTTTAACGTGGGAAGTACTTTCTCCTGTCTGGCATGTTACCCATATGAAATGTGAATAAGTATCAACTGTTACATGAACATATGATAATTTTCCAAATGAAGGTACATGGGTAACATCCATTTGCCATAATGCGTTAGGACACAGACCTCTGGGATTAACTCCTGCCTCTTGGGTGGGCAGGTGTGGTACTTGACACTGGGTGCAATGTTGTACAATATTTTTTGCCTGTTTCCACGTGACATCAAATTTGTTTTTTAACCCTGCTGCATTTACATGAGTCAAAGCATGAAGTTCTTGTGCTTTTATGAATGCAGAGGATACCAGTAAGTCAGCTTTTTCATTTGCTTCAGTTAAAGGTCCTGGTACATTAGTATGTGCTCGAATATGAGTAATATAAAATGGGAAATTCCTTTTTCTTACAGTTTGTTGTAACAAATTGAACATCTGGTTTAACTGATCATCCATGCTATATTTAATTAAAGCTGTCTCAACATCCCTTGTAGCCTGTACTACATATGCAGACAAAGGGTTGAATTTGGAATGCCCCAGTTTGTTGTGGGGCCTGAGGCTGGCCCCTGCTCTCGTTTCCCGACAGTGGTTGCCCATTTTTATCAAATTTAGAACGACATTGATTACCCCAATGTTTTCCCTTTTTATATCTTGGACATAGGCCAGGTGGCCCTTTATCTGTTGTTGTAGTAGCTTGAGTAGTTACATTTGGCTTATTTGTGACTAGGCAATTCTTTTTTAGATGACCAATTTGACCACAATTATAGCATTTTCCCCCAAATGTTTTCACTTGTCCTCCTAAAGCAACTCCTGTGATTGCCTGAGCCATAAGCATAGCTTTATGCATAGCTCCTCCAATTCCATCACATGCTTTAACATACTCTGAGATTACATCTGATCCTGCGGGGACCCTTCCTTTGAATGGCTTAATGGCTGATTGACAATCTGGATTGGCGTTTTCATATGCCATCAACTCCACTATGACTTTACGGGCATTCTCATCGGTAATTGACTTTTGAGCAGCATCTTGAAGTCTTGCTACAAAATCAGGGTATGGCTCTTTAGAGCCTTGTCTTAATTGTATTAAAGGAAGGGCAGGCGGTTCCTGGGTCTTGGATTTTCTCCCAGGCCCTAAGGCAGATAACCCTGATTTGCTCAATGGCCTCATTTGGCATTATTGCTTGTTGGTCAACAGTGCTCCAATTTTGACCTATTCCTAATAGTTGATCTGCATCTATGTTAATTGGAGGATTGGCAGTCCTATTTCTTCGGACCTGTACTTGTGCCCCATCAATCCACCAAGTCTTAAATTGTAAAAATTGAGAGGGTAAGAGTGATGATTTTGCCAGAATCTCCCAATCATAAGGAATGAGTCTATGTCCATGAGCAATGGAATCTAATAATGTTCTCATGTAAGGAGAGTTGGGTCCATACTGTTTTACTCCTTTCATCTCTTTTAGCATTTTTATAGAAAAGGACTGATATCTGGCTTCAGCTACGGGAGGCTCTCCCTCTTGGGCCCCTTCTCCAGGTGGTCTTGCTTCTAATAATACTGGGAATTGCCACGCCTCAATATCTCCCTGTTTTCTTGCCTCATCAATAATTTTATGTATTGCACTACCCTGTGTACTAGGCGGTGCTGTAGGATTAAGTCTCATGGTGGGCGGCTGAGGATATGGCACCCTGCCCTGTGGCACTGGAAATGCTCCTGGCTGTCCATACAGATTTTCTGGAGGCTGCCGATACTGCAGTTCAGCTGGCGGCCAGTATTGATAGGCTACTGGCGGCTGGATCTTACTTTCTACCTGCTGATATTGTGGACACTGTATTTGGATTGGCATTGCCATGACAGAGACTCTATCTTTTTCTACTTGATCTTTTTTGGGAGTTTGTACTTGTTTAACCTGCATTTGAGGTTCTAAGGTTGCAGGCATCTGAGCTGTTGTAAGAGGAGTTGGCCCTCGTGGTTTAGACTCTGATGGCTCTGTCAATTCTGGATCTTTTTCCTCTAATTTTAACGTTTCAGGATATATTACCTCCTGTAATTGATTATTGTCAACATTTTGCATTGACCGAGCCATTACCAGCTCTGCTACACATTTACAGTGTGAACTTTCTTTTCTTTTCCGGGACTCTATCCCTGCCTCTTTTTCACAATCTACTGCACAGCTTTTAGGGACATCGGAAACTGGAACGCTATCTTCTTCTGTTTGCAGCAGTTCTAAAGCTACTTTAATAATTACCCAATCATTCCATACTGTAAGTGGAATGATTTTACCTTCCCTACTTGCTTGTTTTAATTCTTTGCCAATTTTTTCCCAATCTTTTAGATCTAAAGTTCCCTCTTCTGGAAACCATGGACAAAACTGTTCTATTGTTTGAAAGAGCGTATTTAGATTTTTGGTAGACACTTTAACTCCCCCTCTTTTTAAGAGAATTTTTATAAAGCTGCGATAAGAGGCATATTTACTTTTAGTTTGCCCCATTGTTACCCTAGGTTCTTCCGAGCGCACAAGCTTACCGCAAGGCTGACTGTAGACGTACTCGGGAGTCTCTCGTTGACTTGTCCTCACTGACCACGCTCCAGCGTACCTTCACCTTAGAGAAAAGCGCCTCCACGTTGAGCGCCAGATGAAGGGGTGGCCTGCCCCTCCACACCTGTGGGTGCTTCTCATTAGGTGGGACGAAAGACTTGAGAAAAGGAAAAAGACACAGAGACAAAGTGTAGAGAAAGAAAAGCGGGGCCCAGGGGACTGGTGCTGTGCTTACAGAGGACCCACACCAGCCCCGGCCTCTGAGTTCCCTTAGTATTTATTGATAATTATCTTTACCATCAAAAAGATAAGGGAGTGACTGGACAATAGGATCATTGTAGGGAGGAAATCAGCAGTAAGACGTGAACAAAAATCCTTGTAACATCAATAAGTTTAAAAGAAAATGCTGTGCCTTGAGATGCATATGCGAACATCTCCATAAACCTTTTAGCAGTATTGCTCCAGTAAGCCCCACCTTATTCCTAAAGGCGGTTTTCTCCTTACTCAGTAAACAAAGCACACAAAGGGTTTTACCTGGAGATGTTCCATCGCCCAGGGACGGGCAGGAGACAAATGTTTTTCTTTTTCTCTAGATTTAAGAGAATGGTGATGACTTTTAACCATAAGCAGCCTTTAGGCACTTGTTTAACAAAGCACATTCTGCACCACCCAAAATCCTTTTAACCTTAAGTCACCACAGCACATGTCTCTTGCAAGGACAAGTTTGGGGGTAGGGTCACAGATTAACAGCATCTCAAATACAGAACTAAATGGAGTCTCTTATGTCTACTTCCTTCTATATAGACACAGTAACAGGCTGATCTCTCTTTCTTTTCCCCACA
>NW_026655638.1:0-6784 GCF_009828535.3 Hylobates moloch
TCTCTTTCTTTCTTTCTTTCTTTCTTTCTTTCTTTCTTTCTTTCTTTCTTTCGCTTTCTTTTGACAGGATCTTACTCTGTTGCCTAGGCTGGAGTGCAGTGGCACGATCACAGCTCAATGCAGCCTCAACTTCCTAGGCTCAAGCAATCCTTCCACTTCATCCTTGCAAGTAGCTGTACAGGTGTGTACCACCACACTCAGCTAATTTTTGGCATTTTTTTTTATAGAGAAAGGGTTTTGCCATGTTGCCCTAGCTAGCCTCAAACTCCTGGGCTCAAGCAATCCTCCTGTCACTGTGCACGGCCAAAAAGTGTTCTTACATGTCAGTACAAGGAAGACCAACTGCCCAGCAGAAAATTGGGCAAACATATTAAGATAATTCACAGAAAATAACGTTTTATGTAACTCTTAATATATTAAAAGATTTTGCCTTTACTCATGACAAGAGAAAGGCTAGACACAACTAAAGTGAGACATCTTTCACCAATCAGATTGGTAAAGATAAATTTTTTATAAAACACTGTTGTTAGTTTAGAGAAACAGGGGACTTGATGGTGGGAGTATAAGTTGATAAAATCTATGACAAAATTAAGTTAGCAATATCTATAAATAGCATACAAATCCTTGACTCAACAAGTTCTTTTTCCAGGAATTTGTCTTAAGATATCATCACATATGTGAAATGTGTATACAAATATGTTCACTACAGCATTATTTTACTAGTAAAAGGCAACAATGTAAATGTACAAGTTAAAAATTGTAATATTTGTACATATAGACAACTGACTATTATCCAGCCATTAAAAAGTATGAGGGAGGTATACTTGTACCAGAATGGAGAATTTCCAAGACACATTGTAAAGTATTAAAAGGGAAGTAGAAAAGAATATGCAGAGTATACTACATTAAAATAAAAATTACATGTGTATAAATGCCTATCATTAAGCTGTATATAAGCATATGGAGTATAGCTATTTGACCTGTATTCTACTGATGGATATATATCTATGTGTATATATGTGTATATGTATATGTATTTATAAATGTATAGAGTATCTCTGAATGGATACACAAGAAATAGGTAATAGAGGAAAGGGAACATTATTCTCATTTTTTTGCATATATTGTACGAGGAATTATTCCCATTTAAAACTATAAATAAAATAGATTTTTAAAAGGACAAAATGTTAATTCTCTTTTAATATTCTGAAGTTTTTACATTTATCCTGTGGCTTCTAGAAGCCAGTGCCTCTGTCTCTCAAATACAATCATCAACAAGCTGAAGAAGTCCTCCTCCAGTTTGTGGGTCGCCACTCCTCCAATTTTCCTTCTGAAAATAAAAGGCCTTTCGAAGTTTATTTAGCCAAGATCCAAGGGTGAATCTGAAAAACTTGCTGAGTTCTTTCCTACCCTGCCTGATTGTTGGATTCCAGGTTCTCTTCTAGACAGTTACGTTTCTTCTTTTTCCAGGCAAATCAGGACCTTGCTTTTCTCTCCTTTTTTTCATCTGAATAATTATCATGTGCCAAATACTGTACAGATCTCTCTGCTTGCATTGGTTTATTTAAATCATTACAGTAAACTTATTACAGCTCCATTTTACAGGTGAAGAAATAGAGTCACAAAGAGGTCAAGTCCCTTGCTCAAAATCATACTGCTAATAAGTGGCTTTTCACTAGATAGAGAAATTAACAGAAAATAACACCATAATATGGAAATAATTAAATTGGAATGAGACATAGAATATTTAATACAAGTTGTCAGTTTGGGGGTGTTTGGGAAATTGCTTAGAAATGGCTGGGCTCTTGTGTTTGTATTTCTCCTGGCAGGGAAACATATAAAATGGCTTGCAGATAACAATCTGGGTGGAAAATTAACGTGACCTGAAAACACTGCATGTCCTGAGGACAATCTGGAATTCTACCCCAGCGTACTGAATCAGTCAAGGTTCAATCAGAGAAGCAGAACCATAGATGTGTGTATATATATCTATAAAATGTATGTGTGTATATACACACGTTTAAATATATTATACATATGCCATATTTGCATATGAGATAGAGCTTTGTGTTTGATGCTGGAGCATCAAACAGTCTTCTTGTCTGATATGTGAACTTGAAATCCACAGGGAAGGTACAAAGGGAGGATAGGTACAAAGCGGAAGAGAGCAAGGGCATGTTGGAACCTTTGAGGACCAACTGGAACCCAGGTCAGTTCTCACTGCTTCCAAACCTTGAATATGTGGAATCATGCAGGAGAAACTGGTGCTCTTCATCAAGGAATTAAACATACATCTGGCCCAGGAGTTGAAAAAGCTGAAAGAAGATCCAGGGGAAGGAGGCACAGTTGCAGATCCAGCTGCTGCCAGAAGTCAGGGAGGTGGGTCCACAGATAAAGTGGGCTTGATACAAAGGCACCTCACAGCGCAGGAAACAATATGGCTGCCACTTTATTTTTGCCCTCTCAATCTCACACAAGGAGCTCTCTTGTGGCCCATCCTAACCCCACACATAAAGGAAAAGGAATCTGGGGAGAGGTAGTTCAATCAAGCTGACACACTGCAAAGCTACCCCAAACATGTTGAAGTAAGGCAGACCACAGTCTCTGGGGCTCAGGTCTCTCCAGGCAGGCAACTTTAGGGGCGGCCTCCTCTCCCACCTCCTCTGGAGCCTGGGTTCCTCTTCTCCTGCTCTCTTATCTTCTAGGGCAGAGGCGAAAGAAAGAAGGAGCTCAGAAGCATCCACTTTTCCCCTCTGTCTCTCTGTCATTATTTTTTGAAGGTGAGGTACAGTGACAAGGTGATATTTTCTTAACAGAAAAACAGGTGAATTCCTGGTTACCTTCTGAGGAATGGCTGAGTATGGGAAAGCTTTCTCCTGGGATAACCTCTAAAGCTCTGGGTGCCTCAGCACCATGCCCCTTATCACAGAAGAGACTGGCAGTGCTGTCGGTAACATAGTGGCCTTCCCACACCTGCAATCTTGAGAATGTTTAATGAAAGACTTAACTCCTAACTGATGCAGCGTTCACAGCAGGACAGGGCCTGAGTCTGGCTTTGCTGCATGTAAAGCCATCCCCCATGTTCTGTCAGACCCTAGGTTTTTCTTGTATGCTATATGGCCATTCCCCTCAGTCACCAGAGAGTATCCCTTCTTCAATCTCTTTCTTTCCTTCTTTTCCCTCCCTTCACTATAGATTCTCTGTCTTTTGTTTATTCCATTGTTTTCTCCTCCACTAACATGTGGTTGGGGAGGAGGCATCAGATCTTGAGGTGGAGGACAGGAAGGGCAGATGCCCTCAGAGTGGGCTGGGTTCAGGGTAGGGAATCTAGAAGTCTATTAGACCCTTTGGATAAGAAGTTTGGACTCCCGCTCTTCTGGTTCAGGTAGGTCTTTTTGCTCCTTGGGCTTCATTGCAACTGCTCCCTTCTATTCCTTAGTTCCCCCTGATTTTCAGCTGGGGCTGTGGACACTTATCCAATGCAGATGACATGCCTTGCTGACAGCTCAGGGTCTTTTGCCCAGCTTTTCCCCCAACCCTCCTCTCTAAACCTCTGGGATTCTAGGGGTTTATCCTGTCATCTTATGGTGGATCCTGGCTCTCTTTTTTGGATTGCCCATTCAAATGGGATTGCCTTACTCTTTTTGGATTGCCCATCTACCCATACTTGGATGATCTGGCTGCTTCACTATCCCTGAACTCAGATGATGCTCAGCCCCATACTCAAGGCTCATAGGTCAGTCGTGCCCCACCTTGTGCTCAGGCCAAGAAATTATAACCTCATTTGGTACCCAGCACTTACACTTCCCTTTCTGGGAAGAGAGTTCATGCATCAGGCTGGGCCCTGGAGCTTTTGAAGGGCTACTGAAGATTCAGCTATGAGATAGAAGGAGATGTGGGTACAGGATAAGAGGAAGGGTCAAGCTTTTAAGATACCAAGCAGTCTTAACATAGAGCCTTGATGGAACCTTCCAACTTCAAGAGCCAATAATTATGTAGTAAAGCCAGGAAGGGAGGGTTGGGTGACCTGAGTGGGCAGAACCTAGGATCATGAGAGAATGGGCACCAGTATTATGGAAAAAGTAGAAAAAGAAGGATAAATCCTTCTAGAAGTAAATTGAGTTTTGCTCTCTTCCCTGGACTAAAATAAGAAGGAACTTTTTTTTTTAACACAACTTCAGTCAAGGAAAGAGCTGGAATTCCAGTCATGCCCTGGTGTGTAAGATCTTTCTATGACCTTACATAGATGGTTAAAAAGTTGTATTATCAGTGGTGGAGAACTCACTTTGATTTTTGGTGAGCTGTAATTCTCAGCAAATTCCTTTATACATTAGGTTAAAACTATCTTCCCAGTTATTGCTAATTTTCGTAGGTGTGAATAATGATAATGTAATTATGTAGGAGAAAGTCCTGTTACTGGAGATAGACTTTAAAAATGGTTTAGAAAAAAAGCATATATATATACACATATGTAAAACAAATATGACCAAATGTTAAATGTTAAATCTAGGGGGTAGGTATATAATTGCTCATTTTACTATTCTCTCAACTTTTATCTATGTTTGAAATAATGGTTAGAGGAAAAAAGTCAAATTTCCAGTAATTTTTATCATTAGTCCTTATTGTCTTCTCTGGACCACCAGGGAGCTGACTTATTCCTCTCTCCCTGTGACACTCCTTTAAATGTTGGATGACATCTTGCCCAAAGGAGCCACTTGCCAACTGGAGAAGGTACAAGCAAATGGAAACCTCATTGCCTCCAAACTTCCTTTTTTCCTGGCTAACCATCCCTGGTTCCATATCCATGACTCAATTAATGAGAGTTTGGGTCACTTAATGGTCCTGAGACCTCAAGTGTCCCCCATAACTTCTCTGCTGAAATGTGGGGTAACGGAACTTGTGATGGAATGTGGTGGGAAAGGAGCTACAAAGACTGGGCAACAGCTTGCAGCAGAAGTCCATAGAACCCATGGTCTCCGTGGAAACATAGCAGTTGGAAGCTGTTGTAGTTAATTGCGTCTACTCAAGTCAGAATGCCTGAGGGTGTGGTTCCCAGAGCCATCACTCATCAGCTTTGTGACCTTAGGCAAATTACTAATTTCCCTATGCCTTAGTTCCCTCCAATGAAAACTGGAGGATAGAACCAGAATCTACCTACTTTGACATAGAATTAACAAATTGATCCATGTAAAATATTCAAAATAGTGTCTGATACTAGCAGCTCTCAATAAATGTTAGCTATTATTATTATAATGATGATTTCATTCTCTAGAGTTTTTATGTTCATTTTGCCATTCAATTAATTAATTCAAATTGTTATTGAGCGTTTGCTACTGTATGTATCTTGTGATGGAGGTCTAGAGAAAAATGAGATTTTGTTATGCCCCAAAGGAGATTACAGGCAGTAAACAGGACCCCAAACCACTGGCATCCAGGACAGAAGATTTGGAGGTAAAGGATCTCTATTAAGGACAAGTTCAGTTGTTTGTCTCAATTGACCCTTCCTGAGGGTTAACAAACTCCTGGCTATTGTTGAAAGTGGGGTATTGAAGTCCCCTATTATTATTGTATGACATCTATCTCTCCCTTCAGATCTTTTAATATTTACTTTGTATATTTCAGTGCTGTGATGTTAGGTGCATATATATTTACAATTATTATATCCTCTTGGTAAAATAACCCCTTTATCATTATATCATGTACTTATTTGTCTTATTTTACAGTTTTTGACTTAAAGTCTATTTTGTCTGATATAAGTATGGCTACCTGTGTTCTCTTTTTTTTATAGAGCAAAAAACTTTATTGAGAAAATTTCTGTATATATTTTTCAAAGACAAATACATATTTTATATTAAATAACTCCCATCTGTTCACTTTTAGCTAATTATATTGATGATTCTTTCTTTTTTTTAATTATACTTTAAGTTCTAGGGTACATGTGCACAATATGCAGGTTTGTTACATATGTATACATGTGCCATGTTGGTGTGCTGCACCCATTAACTCGTCATTTACATTAGGTACATCTCCTAATGCTATCCCTCCACCCTCCCCCCTCCCCCCCATCCCCCCCAATGACAGGCCCCAGTGTGTGATGTTCCCCTTCCTGTGTCCAAGTGTTCTAATTGTTCAATTCCGACCTATGAGTGAGAACATGAGGTGCTTGGTTTTCTGTCCTTGCGATAGTTTGCTGAGAATGATGGTTTCCAGCTTCATCCATGTCCCTACAAAGGACATGAACTCATCCTTTTTTATGGCTGCATAGTATTCCAAGGTGGATATCTGCCATATTTTCTTAATCCAGTCTATCATTGATGGACATTTGGGTTGGTTCCAAGTCTTTGCTATTGTGAATAGTGCCGCAATAAACATACGTGTGCATGTCTTTATAGCAGCATGATTTATAATCCTTCAGGTATATAGCCAGTAATGGGATGGCTGGGTCAAATGGTATTTCTAGTTCTATATCCTTGAGGAATCGCCACACTGTCTTCCACAATGGTTGAACTAGTTTACAGTCCCAACAACAGTGTGAAAGTGCTCCTGTTTCTCCACATCCTTTCCAGCACCTGTTGTTTCCTGACTTTTTAATGATTGCCATTCTAACTGTTGTGAGATGGTGTCTCATTGTGGTTTTCATTTGCGTTTCTCTGATGGCCAGTGATGATGAGCATTTTTTCATGTGTCTGTTGGCTGCATAAATGTCTTCTTTTGAGAAGTGTCTGTTCATATCCTTCGCCCACTTGTTGATGGGGTCGTTTGTGTTTTTCTTGTAAATTTCTTT
>NW_026655639.1:0-6782 GCF_009828535.3 Hylobates moloch
CTCCATTTAATTAGATCCCAATTGTCAACTTCTGTTTTGGTTGCATTTGCTTTTCAGAATTTAATCATAAATTCTTTGCATAGACCAGTGTCCAGTAGAGTATTTCATATTTCCCAGGTTTTCTTCTCAGATTTTCATAGTTTGAGGTCTTACATTTAAGTCTTTAATTCATCTTGGGTTATTATTATTTTTTTAAGCAAAGCCTCACTCTGTTGCCCAGGCTGGAGTGCAGTGGCACGATCTCAGCTCACTACAGCCTTCATCCCCCTGAACTCATGCAATCTCGCATTCACCCTCCCGAATGGCTGGGACCACGGGCACATGCCACCATGCCTGGCTGATTTTTGTATTTTTTGTAGAGATAGGGATTTGCCGTGTTGCCCAGGCTGGTCTTGAACTCCTGGGCTCAAGCGATCCACCCACCTTGGCCTCCTGAAGTGCTGGGATTACAGGCTTGAGTCATCATGCCCAGCACATCTTAATTTTTTTTTTTTCGGGACAGAGTCTTGCTCTGTTGCCCAGGCTGGAGTGCAGTGGCATGATCTTGGCTCACTGCAACCTCCCACCTCCCGGGTTCAAGCAATTCTCACGCCTCAGCCTCCTGAGTAGCTGGGATTATAGGTGCAGAGATGGGGTTTCACCATGTTGGCCAGGCTAGTCTCGAACTCCTGACCTCTTGATACGCCTGCCTCGGCCTCCCAGTGCTGGGACTACAGGCGTGAGCCACTGCGCCTGGCCGAGTTAATTTTTGTATATGGTGAGAGGTACACATGGACATAAAGATGGAAATAATAGACACTGGAGACTCCAAAAGAAGAGAGGGTGGGAGGGGGGCCAGGGTTGAAAAACTGCCTATTGGGTGCTATGTTCCAGTAGATTGGGTGACTCAAACCTCAGCATCACACAATATATCCATGTAACAACCCTGCACATGTACCCCTGGAATCTAAAAGAACAAGAGGGAGCCCCTGGTGCGAAAGGAGAACACAAAAAAGAAACAGGTAGTGGGGTGGGGCATGGTGGCTCACACCTGTAATCCCAGCACTTTGGGAGGCCAAGGCGGGCAGGTCACTTGAGACCAAGAGTTCAAGACCAGCCTGGGCAACATGGTAAAACCCTGTGTCTACTAAAAATGCAAAAATTAGCTGGGCATGTTGGCGAGTGCCTGTACTCCCAGCTACTCGGGAGGCTGAGGCAGGAGAATCACTTGAACCCGGGAGGCGGAGGTTGCACTGAGCTGAGATCGCACCACTGCACTCCTGCCTCGGTGACAGAGTGAGACCTTGTCTCAAAAAAGAAAAGAAAAGAAAAGAAATGAAAAAAAGGTAGAGGTAAGGGCAGTGGGCAGAGGTTTGACTGGGTATGGGGCTGCGGCAGGCGGTGAGGAGGTCGGGGGCAGCAGGCAGGACAGTACCTCACCTTTATCTTCTCAAGCCGTCGCTTTATGGCTCGACTGTTTTTATCTAGCTCCTCTAACATCTCAGAGGGGTTGAAGGAAAGCGGTTCCTCGTGGTCCACAAAGTTTTCCCAGCAGTCAGCAAACTCTGAGAGGGAAGAGAGAAACCAGCCAGGCCCCAGGGGCAGCAGCTGCAGTGCCAGGAGCTCTTGCTTCCTTTCCCCTCTCTTCTCTTCCTCTCCCTGGACATGGCTCTGTCCGGGGAATTCTCCCTCCCTGGTGGTGTCGGATCTTGGGCCTTGACTGAGCCACAATCTTTCCTTCCTGGCCTCCCACAGATCCCCGCCTCCGTTGCCCCCCGCCCCCCGCCAACCTCCTCCAACCACCCCCCCGGCCCCCGCCAAGCCTGTGCCCCCGGGGATTTGCACTCTTGGAACTGCAAAGCCTCTTTCCTACCTGGGAAGCCCATGACCTCCACCGGGACCTGGGATCCACACAGAAGCCGCAGCCCCTCCTGCTGGCGCCTGCACCAGTGGCAGTACAGGCGGGAGGCGAAGATGCGCAGGTTCAGATGGTCGTGAGCCTTGATGAAGTCAACCAGCTCCCAGGCACAGGACGGGCAGGGGCTCCACGTGAGGTAACAGGTGACTTGGTAGCACTGCGTTTTGTCCAGTCCCATGGACTTGATCTTGTTAATAAAGCGAATTTCTGCATGTCGCTTTTTCTGGGTAGGGTCCCAAACAGAGAGAAGGGAGGTGAGAAGAGAGGGGCCAGGAGTCATGTGACTGGGGGCGGGGGCTGGGACAGGGGCGGGGATGGGGGGGCGGAGGGGTCTGTCCGGTGAACTTTCTAGTGCGTGGCCTGGCCTAGTGCAGGGCAAGCACCCGCTTCCTGCCTTCCCTGGTTTATACAGCCCTGCACTCACGCACCCGTGTGTTAATTCATCTGTCCCAGGACTTCCACAGCTTTCTCTAAATTGGACAAAGATCCCCGTGTCCAGAGGAGGAGACAACACCTCCACGCCCCAGTCCCGAAGCTCTGTGGACCCTGCCTTTGGACACCCGCCTGGGAGGCTGTGTCCAACCCGGGATGATCCTAAACAGCAGGTGAGAGCCGGGGTGGGGGCGGGAGGGGGGGAGGCAGGGCAGGTCGGGGCTGGCAATAGAGCGGAGAGGACAGGGGTGTGATGGAGTTGCACTCAGACCGTGACACGGCACCTCGGCTTTCCCGAAGTAGTGACTGAGCTGAGATCGGGAGAATGAATAAACGAGAGGAGCAGAAGGAGCATTCCACAGAAGGGTTGGCCTCTTCAGAGGTCCGGGGACGGGAAGGAACGGGAGTGTCCTAGGGAAGCTTGGCCACTCAGACCCAGCTAAGCCAAAACCCAGGCAGGCACCAAGGGTTAGGAAAACACAGAGGGCGTTAAATCAAAAATTGAGAAATTCATAGGCAGGCATTTCATGTATTTTCTGCACACATCAGATGCGGTTAGCCCCTGCCGGCCCTGTGCCCCGAGAGCCCGTGTGGCACCTTGTTTTTAAAGTAGCCTCTGGTAGGCGTGGAGCCATTCTGCGGCGTCAGCTGATAACACAAGAGGGGCTTCCTCGGGTAGTAAGGCTTTGTGACGCGGCGCTTGTTGTTAAACTGTAACCTGAATGTTTTGGCTGTTAACAGAGCCATTGTGTTTCTGTGCAACAGAAAGGGGAAAACCAAAGATGAAGGGAGCGTCCTCTGGAGTCACCCCAGGCTCAAGCCACTTTTCAAACCCAACTCTTTTTTGTTTTTTGAGACAGAGTCTCGCTCTGTCACCCAGGCTGGAGTGCAGTGGCGCGATCTTGGCTCACTGCAACCTCCGCCTTCCGAGTTCAAGCGATTCTCCTGCCTCAGCCTCCCAAGTAGCTGGGATTACAGATGCCCACCATCACACGTGGCTAATTTTTGTATTTTTAGTAGAGACGGGGTTTCACCATGTTGGCCAGGCTGGTCTCGAACTCCTGAACTGAGGTGATCCACCCACCTTGGTCTCCCGAAGTGTTGGGATTACAGGCGTGAGCCCCTGCGCCCAGCCAAACCCAACTCTTTCTGTTCACTTGGGCCCCTCCCCCTTGGTGAGGGAGGGTCTACCCTTTAGTTGTGGCCAGGAGGACTGCAGTGGAGCAGGGGGAGGAAGGGCTGGCAGGAGGGGAGTGCTCCCTCCCACCTTGTCTGCTACCTCCATCCTCTCATCTGGGAGGGCACCCGCTGCTGCCCACAGCTGAGGCTCTTTGCATGGGGATGCCCCGACCTCGTCACTATTCTTCCTGGGTTGGGTGGGGATCCCCTGCCTGAGAACTGTGGGTGTGCCTTTCTGGCTGCCCTGGGCTCACACCTGCTCTGAGCTGCTCACATGCCTCTGGCCCGAGTCCCAGATCCCTCTTTCCAGCTGCAGTTGGACACCCCCGCCTTGAGGTCCACAGGCCTCTCGACCCCTACATGTCCAATACCAGAACCCTTCTCCTTGGGGAGTGACGGGGTGGAAACCAGGGCTTCCTCTAGCACTGTGCTCTTTGCTCAGGTGTGTGTTTGACAAGTTTGTCTGCACAAAACGCAGAGTTGAGTGAACAGAAAAGCTGTTGTCACCAAGGGAGTGTTGTGACAGATTTTTGGCTGAAGGAATTACACAGATTTTGCTCTCCTGAATTCTGATTACATTCTACAGAGGATTCAATTTTGGATTTTGCTTTTTTTTTTTTTTTTTTTTGAGAGAGAGTCTCGCTCTGTCACCCAGGCTGGAGTGCAATGGTCCAGTCTCAGCTCACTGCAAGCTCCACCTACCAGGTTCAAGTGATTCTCCCGGGTTCAAGCAATTCTCCCGCCTCAACCTCCCAAGTAGCTGGAATTACAGGCACCCTCCTTCATGCCTGGCTAATTTTTGTATTTTTGTAGAGATGGAGTTTTACCATGTTGGCCAGGCTGGTCTTGAACTCCTTTGACCTCAGGTGATCCACCCACCTCGGCCTCCCAAAGTGCTGGGATTATAGGCATGAGCCACCGTGCCCTGCCAGGATTGTGACCCATTCGCTCACTTCCTGTCTCCCTGAGGGCCTGAGCTCCCTTTCTTTGGCCTCTCTGATTGGTGGTTGCCCTTCTACTTTCTATTCTGCTTTCTGGAAAACCCTTGAGCATTTCAAGCCTCCAAGTCCTGAGAATTTCTGCAGCTTTCCCAAGCAGGAAGACCGGGGAGAGGAGAAGAGAAGGAGATGCTGGCAAGGGCAGCAGGGCCGGGGTGACCTCTCCCAGCTCGGGGCCCCAGCTCTGGTCTTTCCAGGGATGGCTCTCCCATCCTCCTAGTATTTCTGCCACCCATCCTCTAGCCCATTAAAAATAAGAAAAGTGAATAAAATGCTCCACTTCAAAATAAGAGCTCTTAATATTTCAGTTCGATTAATTCCTGGCATTTTACCTATTCATGTTATTTTACGTTTTTTTTTTTTTAGTTTTAGTAGATAAGGGGTCTCCCTATGTTGCCCAGGCTGGTTTGGAACTCCTGGCCTTTAGTGATGATCCTCCCCTCTCAGCTTCCCAAAGTGCTGGGATTACAGGCATGAGCCATTTTGCCTGGCCAGGCTGGAGAATGGCATGAACCCAGGAGGTGGAGCTTGTAGTGAGCCGAGATTGCGCTCCAGCCTGGGCGACAGACTGAGACTCCCCTTCTCAAAAAAACAAAACGAAACAAAAAATCAGGGTAGCACTTCCATCCCCAGGCTCAAGCCACTTTTCTAAGTGCTAAGAGGATCTGAGCTCATGTGAGGTAACCTGCCCAGGCCACGGAGCTGGGCCCCTTTCCCGGCCAGCCCTGTCCAGCCTCTGCATCCCGGGCCCCGCAGGAGGGAGCCGTTGGAGACCAGGCTGTCTTCTTACTAAATTTTAAAATAAAAGCATTTCTCCTGATCATTGAGTTTTTGCCTATATTCCGTGTTACCGGTGTCGTTATAAACGGTGAATGCCGATCGTGGAGGAGGAGCGTGTGTTCAGGGTCGTCTGCGTCCTCCTCTGCCCACAGTGGAGACATCCCTGAAGAGATGATTTGCCTTGTGCTTCAGAGACCATTCCCTCCCCACACCCTCTCCTAAGACTTTGTATTGAAACAAAGTAAATCTTACACACAGTTCATCAAAGCGCTGTGAACAAAATTCCAGATTGCTCCCATCATCCTTTAGTTCAGTTCTCCCAGTTCCAGAGCCCAGGAATGGCAGGAAGCACACAGAGAGAGCACCCTCCCAAGGTGGGGAGCAGTAGCCCAGCCATGTCTTTTAGGGGAGAGTCTCAGCAGGGGGCTTGGGCTGGTGCAGGCTGGGGAGGTGGCCCATTCAGAAGCAGCAGTGGGGCGACCACACAGCAGGGCAAAGAGCCTGGGTGGGAGTGGGATCGGCAGGGGAGCCAGAGGGGAAGGAGCCCAGGGCTGGGGATGGGGCAGCGGGAGGCCAGGGCTGAGGCCCAGAAGGGCTGCCGGGCAGGAAGTGGCAGCAGAGGGCCCAGTGGACAGAGTGGGCAGCAGTACCTGATCTGCGCTTCTGGCCACAGCTTCCTTGGCAGACTTGCCCCTGCTTGTCTGGGGCATTAAGTTTCACTTTTGGCAGCTCTCCAAAAGTCACAAAACGTCACCTCCCAGGGCTTGATGAGGGTGGCTCCACCCTCTTCCTTTTGGGGCACTGGAGTGGGAGGGCCCTGGGGTGCTTCAGATCCCTCAGGCTCCTTTCTTTCTCTACTTTCCTCAGGCTTGGCAAGGAAAGTCTGATGGAGGCAGCTCACCTCCCATCCTCCCATCCCCAATTCCCTCTCCAGGTACAGCCAGACCCAACTTCCTCCCCAGGTATAGTTTACAAAAGAACAAAGGCCAGATGCAGTGGCTCACACCTGTAATCCCAACACTTTGGGAGGCTGAGGCGGGCAAATCACGAGGTAAGGAGATGAAGACCATCCTGGCCAACATGGTGAAACCCCATCTCTACTAAAATACAAAAAATTAGCCAGGTGTGGTGGCCTGCACCCGTAGTTCCAGCTATTTGGGAGGCTGAGGCAGGGAAATCACTTGAACCTTGGAGGCAGAGGTTGCAGTGAGCCAAGATCACACCACTGCACTCCACCCTGGCAACAGAACGAGACCCTGTCTCAAAAAAGAAAGAAAGAAAGAAAGAAGAAAGAAAGAAAGAAAGAAAGGAAGGAAGAGAAGAGAAGAGAAGAGAAGAGAAGAGAAGAGAAGAGAAGAGAAGAGAAGAGAAGAGAAAAGAATTGATGGCTGGTCACAGTGCCTGTTATCCCAGCACTTTGGGAGGCTGAGGCAGGTGGATCACCTGAGATCAGGAGTTCAAAATCAACCTGGCCAACTGCACTCCAGCCTGGGCAA
>NW_026655640.1:0-6780 GCF_009828535.3 Hylobates moloch
CTTTTAAAATATAAAGTTCCTCTGGGGGAGCTATCATCTATTTAACCTCTTGGAAGGAGTGATCTGATTAAATAGTAAAATGGGCTCTAAAATGTGACTCAGTATGAAGATAGAGTGGAGAGAGGAACAGAGAATTTGGAAGCATGAAGAGATTTGGCCTGGATGAATGATATCATTGAAAAGTTTGGGCAACAAAAGGGGAATCAGCTAAACGGGGGATGAAGGGAGAGGGCACCAAGTGATGGTAGAGACACTTTTTTCACTGTACGTATGCACTACAGAAGGTTGTTTTGATATACTCCATTTTCTAATGTCTCTAGAATAAGTTTTCCTTTGATTATGAGCAACATAAAGAAGTGAGCTATTTTATGCATTCATGACATTGGTTTGTGTAAGAGTCAGTTTTTAAAACTAGTTTGAGTTAAGAGCTCTTGATCCACATACAAAAGAATTCCTAGAAGGGGCTAAGAATCTCTCTATGACAGTTATTTTTCCCTTATGTTCGTAAATATTCTAAACTCCATATGGCTTGCAATCTGATTCATAGGATGAAAAAATCAGATAGGACCAATTTTGTCTCCATTTTAAATCATATATTCAACTTTATTCTAAGCCAAAGAATAAACTCATATTGGTAAGAAAATGAGCATCTTAATTTACTACTTTTTACTGGGGTGGTGGCACTATCTTATGCCACATCTTTATAAGTAGAACTGCTGTATTAAAATTTACATTTGGATTTCCAACAAACAACAAAACTATAATCATCTGTTAAATTATTTAAAATAAATAACGAAATAGCATTCATTAGGAGAAATGCACTCACCTAGAGAAGGGCTAAATACTTCGAAGCTGATCATCCAATGTATCAACAGGAGACAAACAGTTCTGTGATGGATATATTCTTGTTGACCTTGTAATGTGACTGTCACTAAGCCTCCAAATGCAAATATGCTCTTCTTTACTCTTTTTCTGAACAGACAGAAACTAATTTGTCAGCATGTCAGCTTTAACTAGCCTAGATGAAGCTAAGCTAATTCAATAGAAACTGTTCAATAGCTTTGACCGACCTGACAGTGTCAGTTAAAGTGGCTCTATGCCCCACTGTCTTTCATTATTCCCAATTCTTTCATTAGAATGCTTGAATACCAAGTAAAATAATATGCTAAGTAGCCAATAGGCTCTACGTTTTTCTCAAGGACATTCTTTTGGTATCAAAAACTGTCAAGCGGAAAAACATGTACTGTGAAGGTGAGAGGACACTAATTAAATATACATAGCTCTAGCCAAAGAAGCATGAGGCACAGCTTGCAAAATGAAAACACTGCCTGCCTGACTGAGGTCACAGCTGTTTACTGGCCTCAGTTCCTAAGCTGCAGTTTTCTCTTGGAGATCATTTAACATTCCTGTATTTAGATTAGGCACAGGCCATCCTCACGGAATGCTGCACAGTTCCAAGTGCAAATATTCTTGTTCAATTAAGCATATTTTATCCTTAGGTCACTGAACTTCTCTACCTCTTTAGATTCATGTACTGTTTTTAAAGTATTAAAAGTTATTCTGACCCGTGCTAGATATGTAATGAGAGCAAGAAATAAACTGGTTGGGTAAGCCAGAAGATAAAATAAAGGTTGTTCTTTGGCAGTGCTTATAGGGAGGGATAACCCTTCTTATCCATGGGTTCAGCATCTTTGTTTTCAACAAACCATGGATTGAAAATACTGTTAAAAAAGAAAAATCCACAAAGTTCCAAAAAGCAAAACTTGAATTTGCTGCACACCAAGTACTATGTTGAATTCATGCAACTGAAGTGACGTGTAGGAATTCTATTAGGTATTACACGTAATCTAGAGATGATTTAAAGTATACGGGAGGATGCACATAGGTTATATGCAAATACTCCACTATTGTATATAAGGGACTTGAGCATTTGTGGATGTTGGTAACCAAAGGGGGGGCCTAGAATTAATCCCCTACAGATACTAAGACATGATTTTGTAATGTAGTGATGCTCTAGAGTCGAGCAAACTTCTTTTGAAACCTTAATAATATTTAATCATGGGCATGTCTATGCCTCAGTTTCCCCATTTTTAACAGGCTAATGGTAATAAGTTTCCTTACCTCAGAATTATTGTGAAAACTAAAAGAGAAAATACACGTGAAACTTTTAGCACAATGTCTGGCACTTAGTATGTTCTCTAAAAGCTGTAACTACTAGTATAGGTTGGAATTTAAGAAACAGCACTTTGAAACAGGACAGTCCAGATGGCTCTTCCTCTTTCTTAATTAAATCTACCTTTCACCTCTGCCTTAAACACTCCACCTTTGGTGTAACTGACCTAAAAACAGTTGGTTTGATAATCTTTAAGCATCACAAGGCCAGTGGCTTTTTTCAACCTAAAATAGCTCCTAAAATTTGACCATTTTAGAGGCATAGCAATCTGACTTCATAAAGTCTATTACAGAAGAGTGACTTATAGGTGAAAATAAGATATGTCTATGCTAGACATTTTGATTATATTTATACTCTGATTCTCAAGGAACAAAATGTCTTTAAAATAAACTCTGTATTTAAGAAACAATAAAAATTATCAAACACAAAATACATTTCTGTGCTCTGGAAACCAAGCATAGCCAAAACACTATTGTATAGATTATGTTTGTCCATTTCCAATTCAGGGTAAACAACACCAACTGTAAGTAAAATAAAGCCAACACTTCCCAGTCCTCTTCCCTAAACTCCCAAATGCACACTGGATATTTTACAAACCATTTGCCTATTATTTAATATATCCAAATATAAAACCCTGTATTTGTTAGGTCAACATACACTGTTATGTTATTTATAAAGTTGATCTCTGGTAAAGACACTCTGGATGAAGAAGTATATCATAAGAATGTGATGCTTTGACTAACAAAAGTGGCAGATATAATTTTTCATAAAGGATTACTCCAGTTTACTTTAGACAAGTGGTGAATATTTACTCTCTTCTCTGATTCTTGAATTAGGCTTCTCTTTTTTCCCAAAGTATCAATGGTTTTCTTATTTAAGAAGAATACAGAGGTTTATTTGTATACTCTGAATTTTAAAATATTGCATAAATTTTAAGAAATAAGAGTAAATAACTTAGAATATGCCACTCAGAACACTCAAAGATAAACGCTGTTAATATCTTAGTCATTTACCTTCCATATTTTTTAAAGATATATTTACATGTAAAAATACATTCACAGAGAGTTTAAAAGAATGCGTTTATTCCATAAATATACATATTTTAACTTTTTTTCAAATTAACAATAGACTTGAGACATCTTTTCATGACTGTATTCATAAAACTACATCATCACTTTAGCCCTTTACTTTTTTTTTTTTTTGAGAGGGAGTTTCGCTTTTGTTGCCCAAGCTGGAGTGCAATGGCGCGATCACGGCTCACCGCAACCTCCGCCTCCTGGGTTCAAGTGATTCTCCTGCCTCAGCCTCCCGAGTAGCTGTGATTACAGGCATAGACCTCCAAGCCCGGCTATAGGCCTTTACTTAAAAAGATACGTGGAATACTAAAAAGCTGAACTCATAAAAGTAGGGAATAGAATGTGGTGGTTACCAGAGACTGAGGGATGTAGGGGTGGTTGGGGCAACGAAAGACATTGATCATAGGGAACAAAGTTTCCATTTTAAACAGGGGAATAAGTTCTGGTGATCTATTGCACAGCATGGTGACTACAGTTAAAAATAATGTATCGGCCAGGAGCAGTGGCTCGTGCCTGTAATCCTAACACTTTGGGAGGCCAAGACAGGCGGATCACCTGAGGTCAGGAGATCAAGACAAGCCTGGCCAACATGGTGAAATCCCGTCTCTACTAAAAATACAAAAAGTAGCCAGGATTATGCCTGTAATCACAGATACTCGGGAGGCTGAGGCTGGAGAATCGCTGGAATACAGGAGGCAGAGGTTGCAGTGAACCGAGATTGTGCCACTGCACTCCAGTCTGGGCAACAAAGCAAGACTCTGTCTCAAAAAAAAAAAAAAAATTGTATATCCTGTATTTCAAAATGTAATGAATTTTAAATATTCTCACCACAAAGAAATAATCAGTATGTGATGTGATGAATATGTTAATTAGCCTGATTTGATCTTTCCACAATGTATTCATGTACCATAAATATATAAAAGTATTATTTGTCAATTAAAAATTAATTTTAAATAAATAAATTAGAGAAAATGTAAAAACGGCTTCTTATTTTCAAGACTATTGTTTCAAAATATTCTCCTCCTAAATTTCTGATGTAATTTCTACTTTCTGTATTTTAGATGGTTCACATCTCCTTTACTTTTATACTCTAACACTTTGGCTATGGCTAAGATTTTATAGATCAATACCCAAATATAGGCAGAACCTGAAACTGATTTAAATATCAGTAAAAAAATTAAAAACTTCTCTGTCATGTATTAAAACAGCTAATTAGATTTTACTATGTAGCAAGTACCATGCCAAAGTTTTTCACAGATTAATTCATTTAATCTTTTCAACAGTCATGCAAGGTAAGTAGTATCCTCATTTAACAGATGAGGAATCAGAGTTTAAACAATTTGCCAGCAGCCAGATGGCTAGGAAGTTGTGGAGCCAGAATTTAAACCAAAATAGCTTGAATTCAGAGCCCACATGCATAACAACTCTGCCTTAGTGCAAGAGATAGCTGCACAACAGTATGCAAATGAATAATATATGATCTGCAATATAAACCAATAAGCGGTAACTGAACATGGTGGTGCATACCTGTAGTCCCAGCAACTCAGGAGCCTGTGGTAGGAGGATCCCTTGAGCCCAAGGGTTCCAGGCTAGCCTGGGCAAAATGGCAAGACCCTGTCTCTAAGGAAACAATTTTTAAGAGTCAGTAAGTGGTACTGTGAAGTCCACTATAGTGGAATTTCAAAGAAGATTCTGTAATGTGTTATAAAGAATAATAACATATTAGATGCAAGTTTTCTGAAGACAAAACAGTACCTATCTCATTCCTATTTTGCCCTCATAGTAATGCACCATTTCTGCTCATGTGTGAGTTTCCAAGTTACAGGTTGCTTTTTGGTTTGTTTTGCAAGAACAACTAATAGCTGCCAACTTCTCGACTTGTCAAAATTGTATATTTTAGGTATCTTGGTTGGCATAGAGCAAGCTTAAAAAAGAGGAAGAAAAGGGGTTTATATATTTTGTGCTAATATCATAAGTGAAAATGCTGCTATATACACTGTACATTGAAATCTAAGCACCTCAACAAGATTAGAGTACACAAATAGTTTTAATCATCCACTTTTAATTTCACTAATAGTTCTCTTTATTTTACAGTAGCTGAAGTGAAATGCCCTATTATTTTTCTCACTTGATAGCTAAAAGATAAAGAGACAAGAGAGGAGAAATTTCAATAAGATTTCAAGAAAATGCCTAAAAATTATGACCTCCAATACTTATATTAAATGATCTAACCCCAGTACAAATGAACACATTTTTTTTCTGGATGAAATCTGATAGCCTCTAGCTGTTACTAAAGCTTAGCGGATATTGGACGTCTCAAGCATGTCACTGAGATATGTGAATAACAAAAACAGGATTCAGATATAGAAACATTAATAAAAAAAGCCTATAGCAAGATTTTTCTTAAAAAAAGGTAGATGGTATAATTATAAATAAAAAATAAAATACGGGTACAATTACAGAAGATATTAGAAAGGTTTTTCAAAAACCTTATGTCAGTAAACTTGAAAAGTCAGATGAAATGAAAAACTTCCTGGAAATACATAAATTACGAAAACTGACTCAAGAAGAAATAGAAGTATGTGAAGATTTAAATAAGTATGATAGAAATTAAAGCAGTTACTTAAAAACTTCACACAAATTAAGTAAGCACCAGGCCCAGATAAAATTTACAAGCAAAACTTTCAAGGAACTTTTCAATATTATGCAAACTCTTCCAAAAAAATAAAATAAGAAGCAATATTACACAACTTATTATGTGAGGCTGGTATAATCATGATAATAAATTCAAAGAAGGATAGGAAGAGAAAACACAATTATAGGTGATTTCAATTATGACTACAGATGCTTTAATCCTAAACAAAAAGATAACTAAATCTTACAGTGTATGAAAAAGAAAACATGCCATGACCAAACAAGATAATATATAATATTATATGTAATAATTAGATGATAAACAGTAGTTTCCAATAGCACAAAAATATGCAATAGTTAGGTAAAAGTCTAATAAAATACATGTAATAGCTACATGTTAAAAAACACAAAACACTGATGAAACAATAAAAAATACCTTAAAATTGTTCATATGTTGGAACATTCAATATTTTCAAGATGTATGTTCCCTAAAAATGATCTGTAATTGCAATGCGATTCTGATAAAATTATCAGAAAAAATATTTATAGAAATCAACAAGCTTATTCTAAAATTGACATTGAATAGCAAAGGAATTAGAATAGCCAAAAAAAGTTGAAATTCATTAAGTTGGAAAACTTTAACTGTCTTATTTCAAGACTACCATAAACTAAAGTAATCAAGACAGCATGGTGTTGATGAAAGAAAAAATATATAGATTAATGGAGCATAATAAAGATTCCAGAAATAGATTCACAGGTAAATATCTAAATAATTTTTGACCAAGGTGCAACAAATAGTGTTTGAATTATTGGAAAGCCATATCCCAAACAATGACCCTTGATTCATACATCCCACTACATACAAAATTTAAGTCTAAATAGATAACAGACCTAAAT
>NW_026655641.1:0-6777 GCF_009828535.3 Hylobates moloch
AAACATACAGACTTTTTTCTTGCCATTATTCTCTAAACAATACAATATAACAACTATTTACACAGTATTTACATTGTATTAGATATAAGTAATCTAGAGGTGATTTAAAGCAACCTGGTCCAACCTGTGGCCTACCCTCCAACACAAATTTGTAAACTTTCTTAAAACATTATGATATGTATTTTGCAATTTTTTAAAGCTCATCAGCTATCATTAGTGTATTTTATGTATGGCCCAAGACAATTCTTCTTCCAATGTGGCCCAGGAAAACCAAAAGATTGGACACATCTGATTTAAAGCTTGTGGAGGATGTGTGTAGGTTATATGCAAATACTATACTTTCCTATATAAGGGACTTGAGCATCCATTAATTTTGATGTCCAAATCACCAAAACCCTTCCAGAGGAGGAGTTTTGGGACCAATCCCTTTGAAGATACCAAAGGATAATTGTATTTCTCTGATCACTGGTCACTCAAATGTATAGAGATTTCTCCACATCAACCACTCCTTCAGCAGATAACAGCTGGGTGTCTCCTAATTCAATTCCATTCTGAAACTCTCTACCTGGACAGTGTCAGACCTCACAGGTTAAGGGCTCAGTCCCACCAGACTGTCCCTGCTTCAGGTGCCAGTCGCAAGTAGTAGGTTGTGACCTGTGCTTCTGCCCAACTGGCTGCAAATCAGGATTCCCAGTATCCCCTCCTCGGGTTTGATGAATTTGCTACAGTGGCTCACAGAGCTCAGGGAAACACTTTATTTACACTTACTCATTTATTACAAGGGATATTTCAAAGGATGAAAATGAAGAGGCAGATGGAAGAGGTGCACAGGGTGAGGCATGTGGGAAGGGGCTCAGAGCTCCCACACCTGCTCCAGACACACCGCCCTCCAGGCTCCACGTATTCAGCTATCTGGGAACTCTCCAAACCCTGTCCTTGTGGGTTTTCACTGAGGCGGCATTACAGAGGCATGATCGATCGACCATATCATTGGCAATTGGTGATCAGCTCAACCTCCAGTACCTCTCCTCTCCCCAGAGCTTTGCAGGTGGGGCTGAAAGTCTCAACCCCCTAATCCCGTCTCTGTCTTTCTGGTGGCCAGCCCCCATCCTGAAGCTCTCCAGGGTCCCCAGCTACCAGTCATTTCATTAGCACACAAATGACACTCTTATTACTCTGGAGATTCCAAGGGATTTAGGAGCTTTATGCCAGGAAATGGGGATGGGGATGAAGACCAAATATCTATTTCAAAATAGCACAGGAGTCTAAATTGGTAACAGGCTTTCTAACATGCAATTTGTTAAGTCATTGCGTGACTTAAAAATAAGCTATTGGAAAGCTTTAGAAAGCTATTCAGAGGGAAAAGTTGGTGGGTGTTCATGAAAAGATATGGATGAGGCTGTTCATTTCAGCCTTATTTGTTTATTTATTTGTTATTTTTTGAGACAGAGTCTCTGTTGCCTAGGCTGGAGTGCAGTGGCACAACAACGGCTCACTGCAGCATTGAAATCCTGGGCTCCAGTGATTCTCCTGCCTTGGCCTTCTGAGCAGCTGGGACCACATGAGTAGGCTCCTATGCCTAGCTAATTTTTATTTTTTTATTCTTTGTAGTGACGAGGTCCCCCTATATTGCCCAGGCTGGTCTTGAATTCCTGGGCTCACATGATCCTCCTACCTCAACCCTCAAAGTGTTGAGATTACAGGCGTGAGCCACTATGCTCGGCCTCAGCCTTATTTGTAATAACAAAAGAAAAACAATCTGATCCATCCTATAAACTAAAAATAAAATCCTAAGCCACCCCCACTGACTGAACAGACCCCCTCTTGGCCAAGGGGATCCCAAGCCTTGTTACACTCCTTCCCTTTTGGAGTTTAGGTGCAACCGTCCAGCATTAACATTAGAGATCCTAAGACTGACAAGGCAGATTCTGTGTCAATAAAAGACCAAATTATAAACAAGACCTAAGGCTGTGCCAGGCGAGGGTTTAGTCAGGCCTGCAGGCCATCAACCTTGCCACATAGCATCCTTAACTTAAAACATGCCTTTCTGCTGATATCAAATTTTAGACAGAGCTTACTCCTTTAACCAACTGCAAATTAGAGAATCTCTGAATCCATCTATAACCTGTAAACCCCTGCTTCAAGATGTCCCCCCTATTCGGGTCACACCAATGTACACCTTCCATGTGTTGACTTATGTCTTTGCCTAGAACTCTTTCCTCCTTAAAATATGTACAACCAAACTAACCCAATTGCCTTGGGAATGCTTCCTCAGGCCCTCTGAGACTGTTGCCCCAGGCCACGGTCACTCATTCACTCACAGTAAACCTCTTTCAAATATTTTACAGAGTCTGGCTTTTCCATCAATAATCCATGTCTGGGAATTCTCAAATCAGCTTTCCTCAATTTAGATTATTTATTTGCTCCTGTCACTGTTTTTGACATACCCTGATGTGACCTATGCTTTCACCTAATTCTTCTTGCATGTCCGCAGAGACACGTTCTGTCAGTGTCGCCTCCCAAGTGTATCATGCATCTATCCACTTGCCACCATCTCTCTGCTACTCCCTTACTGGGAGTCCTGTCCCTCTTACTTGGTGGTAAGTGCTTTGTGCTTCTTGCTTCTTGACAGTAAGTGCTTGTGAATGGTGCTTCTTCCAGCCAATTCTCTTATGCAGCAGCCAAAATCCCATTATGGAAAAACCAAGCTTGTTCCTGCCTCACAACTTTTTTACTAGCTGCAAATTCAGGGCAGCCAGCGTCTCATTAATTACTCAGGTCACAATTCCTATTTTCACATCAGAGGACCCTTCAATGGTTGACGTCCTGTGCAGTGCTGGCCTCTCCACACACACAGCCCCTTCCCCGCGATGTCACCCTCATAATCCTGATAGCCATCTGCCATCAACTCATTTATTTCTCAATAAGAGCTTTAGTGAGACATCATTTGCATTTCAAACAATTCACCACTGAAGTGCACAATTCAGTGGTTGTTAGTATATTCACAGAGCCGTGAAGCCATTATCCAGTCAATTGCAGAATATTTTCAGCATCCTAAAAGGATGCTCCCCATCCCTTCCAGACCTAAGCAACCACTCATCTACTTTCTATTTCTGCGAATTTGCCTATTCTGGACATTTCCACGAATGGAGTCATTTATGACCAGCTTCTTTCACTGAACGTGCTGTTTCCGGCATTCACCACGGTGCGGCATTCCTCACATGTGAATGTCGCATTGTGTGGATGGAGCACGTGTTATTTATTCACTCATCAGTTGGTGAACGTTTGGGTTGTTTCTTCTTCTTGGCTATAATGAATGATGCTGCTAAGAATGTTGTGTGCACGTTTCTGTGGGAACATGTTTTCAAGAGTTCTGCTCTTAATACATTTGAGGAAGTTTTGGTGGAAGAGACCACAAAAAATGGCATGTACATCTCAGCCTTCCATTTATTTAGAAAATATTTCTTAAAGGATACACTAAAAATTCTAGCAGTGTGAGTGTCTCTGGATAGTGGGCCTTGGGCTAGGTATTATTTAAGAATTTATTTATTCTTTGCATTAAAGAGAAAATATTACGATTCTAATTAAAAATATTATAAGGAAGTAACATGCCACGCTTTGCCTAGCTTGGTTTGCTGGTTCCACGAAGTCACTGGCCTGGCATGCCGGGCCCTGACCCCTCCTGCCTCACTCTTGGATTTGCCATAGAAGCACCTGCCATTTGCACTCCTGCATATGGAAGCTGTTTGATCCAGCTTCAAGCCTTGTGCATTTGTCTTCTGCCTGGACGACACTTCCATCCACGCCTCTGAGAGACTGAACACTGCTCACCTTTCCCACTCGCCTGGGGAGCCTTCCCTTAATCCTCGAGACTAGATTGTCTCAGACACCGCAGCCATCACTCTCCTCATTCTTACCCTCATATTGACTCTGTGTGTGTGTGTGTGTGTGTGTGTGTGTGTGTGTGTGTGTGTGTGTGTGTGTTAGAGCTGTGTGGTGCTCGCCTTGGAAACACTTTCTGAACCCATCTGCAGGCTTGCTGCAGGAGCTTCAGAAGGCACATAGGGAGAGGGATGCTGGAGTGAAGAAGCTCTCTTTATTGGATGTTTTCTTTCTAATTTCAGGTGGTGACTTCATGCCTGGTGGATCTGAAGCAACATCCTCAAGCACAAAATTGTTCTTATGATGTAAACATCCATCTGGGGGAGCACCTGGCACCTGTCAAACACCACTCAGCTCTGCCTAGAACCTGCCTGTGTTTGACCCTGCTCTCTCCTCAGACTGTGCTCCGTGTGGACGCCTGTGGCTAGCTGGGTGAGGAGGAAGACTGCGGGATAAAGAGAGAAGGAGGAGGCAGGAGAAATGCACCTGGGCATGCCGCCTCCCCAGGCAAGCACGTGAAATCCTCGTGGATGGGCAGGAAATGCCCATCCATAGTAGCATGGGAAGCAGCATGGAGATAAACAGAGACCACTCAAATGAGAGACGCAAAGGCCCCAGCAAGGGAGTCAGCCATCGCCAGTTGCATTTTGGTAGAAATTTCCAGGCAGGCAGAGGATGGGAAAGGTTCACAGTGGAAAAAGGGGAGGCTCCAGGTGCACTCTGAGTGGAAGCTGTTGGCTTGGGGAAGCTGGGGTGGCCGACCAGAAATGGGGCCTCCTGTGTGGTTGGTTAGGTTAGCAGATTTCAATTTATCTGGTTGGTTCTAAGTTGGAAGCCAGGACAAAAATTAGGGAAGCTGTTATTAGTCAAGTTCTGGCTGTTTTGGGCTGATTGTTACAGGGCGGTGTTAGGCTCCCTGGATTGACTGGAGATAGTAGGCTGGCTTCCTGCATGTCTGACTTCTAGTGGGCTGGCTTGCTGGGCTGTTGCTGCAGATCTCGGGCCGGCTTTGGGGCTGATTACTGCAGATTATGGTTCAGAGTTCGATTTTTGTATGTAGTCTCACCACTGTCATTGTATATTCAGTCTCTCACAGATCAGCTTATCAGCACCTGCTGGGCCACTCCACGGCTTGCTACTTCAACCAAGGGATGGGTCTTACAGATCTACTTCACTAGCCCCCATTTTGGATGTGACACTTGAGTCCTAACAAATGAAGGGCACGTGTGGAAGCAGCTAACAGCACAGAGCCAACTTCTAGGAGAACAGGACAAGGAAACATAAAGATGTATTGAAAACCATAACTCTTGAAAACCATAAAATCTCAATCCTCAGGCAGTGTCTGAAATAATTACAACAAAAAATTCTTTAGAAGTAGAGAAAACCCACCTTTCGGCTGGAACCGCCATCTTCCAGTAATTCGCCAAAATGACGAACACAAAGGGAAAGAGGAGAGGCACCCAATATATGTTCTCTAGGCCTTTTAGAAAACATGGAGTTGTTCCTTTGGCCACGTTTATGCGAATCTATAAGAAAGGTGATATTGTAGACATCAAGGGAATGGGTACTGTTCAAAAAGGAATGCCCCACAAGTGCTACCACGGCAACACTAGAAGAGTGTACAGTGTTACCCAGCATGCTGTTGGCATTGTTGTAAACAAACAAGTTAAGGGCAAGATGGAGAATCAATGTGCGTATTGAGCACAGTAAGCACTGTAAGAGCCGAGATAGCTTCCTGAAACGCGTAAAGGAAAATGATCAGAAAAAGAAAGAAGCCAAAGAGAAAGTTACCTGGGTTCAACTGAAGCACCAGCCTGTTCCACCCAGAGAAGCACACTTTGTGAGAACCAATGGGAAGGAGCCTGAGCTGCTGGAACCTATTCCCTATGAATTCATGGCATAATAGGTGTTAAAAAAAAAAAAAAAAAGAAGAAGAAGTAGAGAAAACCCAAAGGGAAATAATCTGTCAAGAGGCAAAACCAGCAAAATCAAGGGAGAGACTGAGAAATCTGAACCACAGCAACGGGACCCCACGGGATCCTAGGGTTGAGACCTTAAAGGGACCCTCGAGGACCTATGTCTAACCACAGCCTCCAGGCTGAACCTTTCTCACCGCCTTGGGGCCCTGACTGCACCGGGACCCGTGGGCGGCTCAGCCCCTGCAGGAAGCCCAGGGCGTCCTGCTGGCCTCCGGTGCAGAGTCCTTGGATGGAGCGGTGGCTGTGGCTGACTGCAGACGGTGTGGCCTCATGCACTTTCTGTGTTAAATGCATAGGTGGTGGAGTGGAGAAGAAAGTGACAGGCAGAGAATGACAGTTGCCCCCTCCCTGGTCTGCTGCTTCTCAGGGGAAGGTCTGCTGGGGTGACTAGGGGAGGAGGAGGCATGGCTCTCAGGCCTCCCTGCCGGCCACTCCAGGCCCTCCCAGCCCCCTGGCCTCTGGGCCCCACAGGTCCCTGAGCACCTTGCTGGGAGATCCCTGTGTCCTGGCAGTGGTGACAAAGCTCCTAAAGTCTACCTGTCAAAACTCCCGGCTCTGTGTTCAAGTATGTTTTTCAAAAAACATTGGAATGAATCTGGTAGGGTTTGCATGATCCTCGCAGTGGAGAAAAACGTTAACGACGTTGCTGGTTGGAGCCTGTGAGTGCAGCACCCCCTGCTCAGGACACACAGGTGTTGGTGCTGCTGTTGCCAGTCCTGTCCCAGCCTAGCTGCCTTAGAGAGGTGCTGGAGGGTCAAACTCGGCAAAACTGCAGTTTGCCACTGGTGGGTGGCTCAGGACTCAAGGCTAGCCCCCAGCCCCAGTCCTACAAACCTTCCCCGTGGACCTGGCCTGATGCCACCCGTCATACCCCCACCCCCTGGGAGCACTGAGGCCCAGTCCTGGCTGCCACACT
>NW_026655642.1:0-370 GCF_009828535.3 Hylobates moloch
GTGATCTAACTTGGGGTTGACTCCAAACTTTGATAAAGTAAAGACCCCGCTTATTCCTTGTGTATGGCTGCACTGACAACTGATTTAGTGAATGCCACTGAAAATAATAAACCTCTTGGTGAATATATTTAGACATGTCTTGTAACCTGTACACATCTTAACCAGGGATGTTACTTGATCTTTCTATGTACAGGAGTGTGTGGAGATAGAACAACATACAGGATTGTAATTGTTGCCTGTGAGACAAATAGAAAATTAAAGCTAGTGAAGTATGTTTATGCATGGCGCACTTCTCACCAGCAATTTTAGGAAGTTCTACCCACAACCCATATGTCTTTTGATATGTGGGTTACCTTGGAGAGAGAAAAAG
>NW_026655642.1:380-3063 GCF_009828535.3 Hylobates moloch
AGGAGAAGCTCTAGGAATGGCAAGTGCATCAACATGAAAAACTAAGGCTTTTTTCTTTTAGTTTTATAACAAACAACTGATGGTTTAAATAAAAAATTAAGTGTACTGTTGATAATGTATGTAAACTATTCTAAATTAATAGCTCTGACAGGAGACTAAACGCAACAATTTTGCTGAAACATTTCTTTATGTTACATGAAAACGTTGACTGTTAACAGTAAGTGGACTGTGATAAGCCCAGGATGCTGATTATAATCCCTAGAGAACCACCACATCATATGAAGACATTCTTCTAAAATGCCAATAAAGGAATTAAAATGGAACGCCGAATATTGTTCAGTTAATATAAAAAGGCATGAAAGAAAGAACAGAGGAGCAAAAAATGATGGAACAAATAGAATATAAGAGCAAAATAGGCAGGGCGCGGTGGCTCACGCCTGTAATCCCAGCACTTTGGGAGGCCGAGTCGGGCGGATCACGAGGTCAGGAGATCGAGACCATCCTGGCTAACACGGTGAAACCCCGTCTCTACTAAAAATACAAAAAATTAGCCAGGCGTGGTGGCGGCGCCTGTAGTCCCAGCTACTCGGAGAGGCTGAGGCAGGAGAATGGCGTGAACCCGGGAGGCGGAGCTTGCAGTGAGCTGAGATCGCGCCACTGCACTCCAGCCTGGGCGACAGAGTGAGACTCCGTCTAAAAAAAAAACAAAAAAGAAAAAAAAAGCAAAATAGCAGGCTTAAATCCAACCTTATCAATAATTATTTCAAATGTAATTTAAATACTCCAAATAAAACACAGATTGTCCATCGGTATATTCTGTTGTATGAATATACCACATTATCTTTATTCATCTGCCAATAGACATTAATAAAAGTACCTATAAGAGATGCATGCCAAATATTATGGTATAGATAAGCTGAGAGTAAAATAATTTCCAAGTATACCATGGAAACAACAAGCACAAGAAATCTTATGTGGCTATATTAATAGAAGAAAAAGTAGACCTCCAAACAAGCAATATTACAACAGAAAGCTATTTCATAATGATAAAATGTCAAGTACTTATGAAGACATAATGCTATATTGCTAACTGATAGAATAACTAAAGAAAGTTAAGATAAAATAATTTTGACAACAGCTTGACCTAATCAATATTGACCAAGATGATAGAATATATGTTCTATTATGCTACACGTGAAACATTTATCAATAGACTATAGATCACAAAATATCCCTCAAGAAGTTTCAAAACACTGTAATCATAGAAAGTATGCTTTCTGACCATAGTGAAAATGAGTTGAAATGGGTAAAAACAAGCTACCCAGGAAAGTCTACACTACTGGAAGATTTAAATACACCTTAAAATGCCCTTTAGCTCAAGGAAGAAATCATGAGAAACACCTTAAAATACATTGAACTGAATACAAATAAAAATATACTATATCAAAATGTGTGGGATAAAGTTAAGCAGACCCAGAGTAAAGTTTTTGTATAAATGCTTATTCTAAAAAAGAGAAGTTCAAAACAAGTGAACTAATTTTCTACCTTAAAAAGAAAATCTAAAACAAGAGAGCAAATTAAGTCCAAAACAAGTAGAAGAAAGGAAATAAAACAGAAATTAGAAATCAATGAGACAGAAAACAGACACAGGAGAAAATTAACATGGCCAAAAGTTAGTTCTGTGAGAAAGAAAGAAAATGCAAATTATAAATATCAGGGATTAATGAGATTGTACAGTTGTAGACACAAGAGACATTAACAAGATAATGGAATATTGTGAAACATTTTATACCAATTTTCATTACTTGGATGAAAGGGTGAATTCCTTGAAAAAAAAACTGATAAAAAAATTCACAAGATTAAATGGAACATATGAATTGACATTTATTAAAGTAATTAATTGTCAAATACTTGCACATAAAAATATAAAACTAAAGAAAATAAAAAAATAAGCAAACTCCAGATCCAAAGAATTTTGCTGGTGAATTCTTCCAAACATTAAAAAAAAATAAAATGTTTAAATTATTTCAGAAATAAAGAAGGGGGAAATTCCAAACTTGTTTTATGAGTCAGAATTCTGATACCAAAACTACGAAACCCAGGAATCCAAAACTGATTTCAGCTTAAAGAGCTATCACCATTCTAATCTGTGATTCTAATGAATTTGGCTATCTTAGATACTTTATATAAGTGGAATCACACAGTTTGTCCTTCTGTGACTGATTTCCTTTACTTAGCATTAATGCCCTCTAGGGTCATCCATGTTGCATATTGCAGGGCTTTCTGTTTTTAAAGCTGAATAATACTCCGTTGCATGAATATACCACATTTTCTTTATCTATTCATCTGCCAATAGACATTAACCTTATTTCCACATTTTGCTTAGTGTAAATAACGCTGCAATGAGCCTGAGAATCAGAGAATCATCCCAATTTCAATCCTTTCAGATAAATAACCTGAAGTGAGATTGCCAGATCATATAGTAGCTCTACTTTCTTAATTTTTTTGAGCCACCGTACTGCTTTCCATAGAGGCTGCACAGTTTTACATTCCCAGAAACACTGTACAAGTGTTCCAATTTCTCCCCATTGTTAACACTCATTATCTTTTTCTTTCAATAAGACCATTCTAACAGGCTTGAGGCAATATCTCTGTGGTTTTGATTTGCATTTCCCTGATGATT
>NW_026655642.1:3073-6777 GCF_009828535.3 Hylobates moloch
TAAACTATTTCAATTACATTCAAGATAAAAGGATTAGCAATTGTATGTAAGATGAAAAAATCACCCCTCAAGAAGACAAAAGTCTCACAAAAGGATATTTAAACTAGCCAACACTTTGAAATTTAGGCAGAGATCGCGCTTTCTGGGTGAACTAAAGTAGCAAGAACAAAGTAGAGGCTCCAATTCTAGGAAAAAGGGGCCCTAATAAGGTTTACGATCCAGAAACTCAAGAAATCCAGACAGAAGGATGCAGTCTCCGCATTCAAGGCAGTAGCAATACCTGGATTACTAAGCCAATCCCCAAAGCAGGAACTCATAAACACAAATTGGATTGAGGAAGAAGCTTGCCCACCAGAAGATTTAGGTTATTACAAGGTAGAATGTGATAGAGAAAACGAGCATGGGACTGGAAACAAAAGGAGGAAGCCCCATGATTACAACTAGAATATAACTGTCAGAGATGGTGCAGAAACAAGACTGAAGAGAGAACTCCTTAAACCCCACGTACCTTACGTCAGGACTGATCCTGGACACAGGCTGGAAAGCATAGCCTGCAAGTGCTGAGGGAGGAGGCGTGGGCTCAGCTGTGAGAAGGAGAAGGACATACAGCTGAAAAGCAGAGGGCTTGGGCCTTTGTTGCTCTCTGCCAGCAGCTGCCAGTAGTTCTCACCCTTTGGCTGGCATCAAAATCACCTGGGGCAGTGGTGGGGAGGGGGAGAGTGTTGTAAAACCACAAGTGACCAGGCAGAAAACACCTGTACGTTTTCCAATTCAGTAAGTACAGAAATCTTAATTGGAACAAGGTGGAGGTCAGACATTGATAGTGCTGTGGACTGCTCCAGGGACATAAGCATGATCTTTAGAGAAGTGGCTCTAACCAGTTGAGGGCAACCACGGGACAGAGAGAGGTCCAGACCAACCGTACACAGAGACATCATGCAATTACACTTTAGCAACCTCTCCAAATAACATGTCTCTTAGTGAAACTTGGGAGGTTGAAAATTAAAAACATAAAATCCAGTGGCATTTATGTATCCTAGGCACTTACATTTGTCTGGTTCTTCCACCTTGCCTTTGCTTGGTTAGAATTTTGGGTAGATAAGAGGTGGATTTACATGTGCTAGTGTGAGAACTTTGATACACTCATTTAGACATTGACCTACTATCTTGATGTTTGAAAGCTACAACCCAAAGAAATTTGTCTTTTTACATAAAACAAATTCAGCCCTTGCCTTCCTTACAGATTACATCTTCCACTAGCAGTAATAAAAAAGTAACAATATGCATAAGTCAAAGTATCTTCTCAGATCCTCTGTAGTGTTTTATTATTTAGTTGTGTGAATTAAAGTAACTCTCAAAATTTCAAGGATGCCTGAGAAGCAATTCATGTTCAAAGGCTGCCCTCTTGTGACAATGTGTTGTATGTTTTACTGTAAAAGTAATCTTATTTCACCTTATAACCTCTACAATCCAATTCATAACAGCATAAAAAGGAAATAAAACCTTACATAATTTTGAATTTTAGAAAGTACCTTGTTTATATGGCTCCTTTAGAGAACGAATAGTCAATTTGGTAAATATTCCAGTGAGTTGAAGGTTTGAATCCATCTCACTTAACTAGCTTGATGGATGTATTTCTAAACCTATACAACCCACTCCTCTGCTTTTAAAAAATTAAAGTTAGCTGTAGATTGAGATGTCAGTGACACAGTTTATAGAACATAACTTAGATTGTCATCTACATTACTGTAACTACAAATACCACCCTCAGATTGAAGAATCAGTTTTATCAGTAAACATCTCTAATTGAACTACAAATGGTGTATGTCTTCTGGCTTTTACAAGCTCTTGGTCTAACGCAGGGGATATATGATGTAAAAATTACAAAACAAGGCCACGCGCGGTGGCTCACGCCTGTAATCCCAGCACCTTGGGAGGCCGAGGCGGGTGGATCACAAGGTCAGGAGATCGAGACCATCCTGGCTAACACGGTGAAACCCATCTCTACTAAAAATACAAAATTAGCTGGGTGTGGTGGCGGCGCCTGTAGTCCCAGCTACTCAGAAGGCTGAGGCAGGAGAATCGCTTGAACCCAAGACGCGGAGGTTGCAGTGAGCTGAGATTGCACCACTGCACTCCAGCCTGGTGGCAGAACAAGATTCCATCTCAAAAATAAATAAATAAATAAATAAATAAATAAATAAATAAGTATAAAATAACAGTGATTATAATGTTTTGTGATGTTAAACTTTGAGAGCTTTTTTTTTCTTTCTTTTCCCAAGTCCCTTTCCCAGTTCCAGGAGCAGTTATTCTAAGCTCATTGACGTAAAGGAATAGAAAGAAAAGGTTTGGTGGAAAAAATAATAACCTGCTATCATTTCTGTCTTTTGTTTTTTAAAAGCTTGAGCATTTGGGAGAATTTGGAAAGATTGTGGAGTAAGTGCAAAGAAGGAATTCGCTAACAAAAATTATATAGGGTAAAATGAGTTTTTTCCAGGTTAGAAAATACTCACTCCCTACACTCCTACCTTCCTTTCCCATAGTTAAGAAGAGGAAAAAGCAAAGGCCTCTTGGTAGCAGTGGTGACTTAGGCAGTTTCTTAGAAATATTCTAGAAGGCATAGTCATCTTTAAAAAAAATAGCTACAAGGATATGTCTAAGCAGAAGGGACCATGGGCCAAACTACGAGTAGATTTTTGCATGCCAGATATGGTAAAGAAGAAGCAGGAAGCCGGTGGGCCTAAACAGGCCACACAGAAATGGACAAGGAATAGGCCAGCAGCAGCTTGTGGGGACAAGATGTCAAGCCCCAAATGTTAAACCCACCATCCATCCTCCAAATTCTGGCTCTGTTTAACAAGGCTGTGGTCTGGCACTAGGTGCCACCTCAGTGACTAAAGCATAATTCCCCGTCTCCTGGGAGTGTTGACAGCTGACTCCTGGCAACAACACTCACAGCACAGTAAAGTTCCTTCATCCAAGTTCATGTCCCTTCTCAAGGCATCCCACATCCGAGAACTGCTTGGTACAGAAATATAATGGCCTGGCTTGCTTGCTCCAATTTGAGCTCATTAGGTAAACTCACCAAGATCCCTGTAGAGCGGGCTGCGGCCATGATAGTGATTGCATTCCAGCCAGCTTCCTGCTCTGCCCAATCCTATTGCTTTCACTCTTCGCAGGTGTTGGGAATATCCATTTCAACTTCCTTGCATGCAAATCTCCAACTCCGAGTCGGTTTCCTAGGACACCTGACTGGTGACATCTCTATCACTATCACAGTACTTAGAGGGGAGCATCTTAAAATGATTTAAGGCTAACTTCCCTAAGAGCACAGACAGATGGTGGCTTAAAATAGAATTTAAGTGGGTTTTAAAAAAACATGAAAAAAGTTGACATTGCACGCTCATATGAGCTTATGGATCAAACCATGCATATGATTTCTAAGATCCCTTGTGCAGTATATATTTGCACTGTTTATAAATGACATCCCCTTGAATTGAATTCAATGCAATTCAAAACAGTAATTTGTGGGAAAAATTAGGTATGCAGATAGCCTAGACTCTACAGAGGCACACATCATTTGGAGAATAATAGTGAACTGGCTGGTCTATGAGGGAAGAAAACAGTGAATATAGACTACTAGTGAACAAGGATATTTTCCCATATATATTCAAATTAAGGTGAATTTCTTTACAGAATTATGC
>NW_026655643.1:0-6774 GCF_009828535.3 Hylobates moloch
AAACATACAGACTTTTTTCTTGCCATTATTCTCTAAACAATACAATATAACAACTATTTACATAGTATTTACATTGTATTAGATATAAGTAATCTAGAGGTGATTTAAAGCAACCTGGTCCAACCTGTGGCCTACCCTCCAACACAAATTTGTAAACTTTCTTAAAACATTATGATATTTATTTTGCAATTTTTTAAAGCTCATCAGCTATCATTATTGTATTTTATGTATGGCCCAAGACAATTCTTCTTCGAATGTGGCCCAGGAAAACCAAAAGATTGGACACATCTGATTTAAAGCTTGTGGAGGATGTGTGTAGGTTATATGCAAATACTATACTTTCTTATATAAGGGACTTGAGCATCCAGTAATTTTGGTGTCCAAATCACCAAAACCCTTCCAGAGGAGGAGCTTTGGGACCAATCCCTTTGAAGATACCAAAGGATAATTGTATTTCTCTGATCACTGGTCTCTAAAATGTGTAGAGATTTCTCCACATCAACCACTCCTTCAGCAGATAACAGCTGGGTGTCTCCTAATTCAATTCCATTCTGAAACTCTCTACCTGGACAGTGTCAGACCCCACAGTTAAGGGCTCAGTCCCAGCAGACTGTCCCTGCTTCAGGTGCCAGTCACAAGTAGTAGGTTGTGACCTGTGCTTCTGCCCAACTGGCTGCAAATCAGGATTCCCAGTATCCCCTCCTCGGGTTTGATTAATTTGCTACAGTGGCTCACAGAGCTCAGGGAAACACTTTACTTACACTTACTCATTTATTACAAGGGATATTTCAAAGGATGAAAATGAAGAGGCAGATGGAAGAGGTGCACAGGGTGAGGCATGTGGGAAGGGGCTCAGAGCTCCCACACCTGCTCCAGACACACCGCCCTCCAGGCTCCACGTATTCAGCTATCTGGGAGCTCTCCAAACCCTGTCCTTGTGGGTTTTCACTGAGGCGGCATTACAGAGGCATGATCGATCCACCATATCATTGGCAATTGGTGATCACCTCAACCTTCAGTCCCTCTCCTCTCCCCAGAGCTTGGCAGGTGGGGCTGAAAGTCCCAAACCCGTAATCCCGCCTTTGTCTTTCTGGTGGCCAGCCCCCATCCTGAAGCTCTCCAGGGTCCCCAGCCACCAGTCATTTCATTAGCACACAAATGACACTCTTAGTACTCTGGAGATTCCAAGGGTTTTAGAAGCTTTTTGCCAGGAAATGGGGATGGGGATGAAGACCAAATATCTATTTCAAAATAGCACAGGAGTCTAAATTGGTAACAGGCTTTCTAACATGCAATTTGTTAAGTCATTGCACGACTTAAAAATAAGCTATTCGAAAGCTTTAGAAAGCTATTCGGAGGGAAAAGTTGGTGGGTGTTCATGAAAAGATATGGATGAGGCTGTTCATTTCAGCCTTATTTATTTGTTATTTTTTGAGACAGAGTCTCACTCTGTTGCCTAGGCTGGAGTGCAGTGGCACAACAATGGCTCACTGCAGCATGGAAATCCTGGGCTCCAGCGATTCTCCTGCCTCAGCCTTCTGAGCAGCTGGGACCACATGAGTAGGCTCCTATGCCTAGCTAATTTTTTTTTTTTTATTCTTTGTAGTGACGAGGTCCCCCTATATTGCCCAGGCTGGTCTTGAATTCCTGGGCTCACATGATCCTCCTACCTCAACCCTCAAAGTGTTGAGATTACAGGCGTGAGCCACTATGCTCGGCCTCTGCCTTATTTGTAATGACAAAAGAAAAACAATCTGATCCATCCTACAAACTAAAAATAAAATCCTAAGCCACCCCCACTGACTGAACAGACACCTTCTTGGCCAAGGGGATCCCAAGCCTTGTTACACTCCTTCCCTTTTGGAGTTTAGGTGCAACCGTCCAGCATTAACATTAGAGATCCTAAGACTGACAAGGCAGATTCTGTGTCAATAAAAGACCAAATTATAAACAAGACCTAAGGCCATGCCAGAAGAGGGTTTAGTCAGGCCTGCAGGCCATCAACCTTGCTACATAGCATCCTTAAAACATGCCTTTCTGCTGACATCAAATTTTAGACAGAGCTTACTCCTTTAACCAACTGCAAATTAGAGAATCTCTGAATCCATCTATAACCTGTAAACCCCTGCTTCAAGATGTCCCACCTATTCGGGTCACACCAGTGTACACCTTCCATGTGTTGACTTATGTCTTTGCCTAGAACTCTTTCCTCCTTAAAATATGTACAACCAAACTAACCCAACTGCCTCGGGAACGCTTCCTCAGGCCCTCTGAGACTGTTGCCCCAGGCCACAGTCACTCATTCACTCACAGTAAACCTCTTTCAAATATTTTACAGAGTCTGGCTTTTCCATCAATAATCCATGTCTGGGAATTCTCAGATCAGCGTTCCTCAATTTAGATTATTTATTTGCTCCTGTCACTGTTTTTGACATACCCTGATATGACCTATGCTTTTACCTAATTCTTCTTGCATGTCCGCAGAGACATGTTCTGTCAGTGTCACCTCCCAAGTGTATCATGCATCTATCCACTTGCCACCATCTCTCTGCTATCCCTTACTGGGAGTCCTGTCCCTCTTACTTGATGGTAAGTGCTTTGTGCTTCTTGCTTCTTGACGGTAAGTGCTTGTGAATGGTGCTTCTTCCAGCCAATTCTCTTACGCAGCAGCCAAAATCCCATTATGGAAAAACCAAGCTTGTTTCTGCCTCACAACTTTTTTACTAGCTGCAAATTCAGGACAGCCAGCATCTCATTAATTACTCAGGTCACAATTCCTATTTTTACATCAGAGGACCCTTCAATGGCTGACGTCCTGTGCAGTGCTGGCCCCTCCACACACATAGCCCCTTCCCTGCGATGTCACCCTCATAATCCTGATAGCCATCTGCCATCAACTCACTTATTTCTTAATAAGAGCTTTAGTGAGACATCTTTGCATTTCAAACAATTCACCACTGAAGTGTACAATTCAGTGGTTGTTAATATATTCACAGAGCCGTGAGGCCATTATCCAGTCAATTGCAGAATATTTTCAGCATCCTGAAAGGATGCTCCCCATCCCTTCCAGACCTAAGCAACCGCTCATCTACTTTCTATTTCTACGAATTTGCCTATTCTGGACATTTCCATGAATGGAGTCATTTATGACCGGCTTCTTTCACTGAACGTGCTGTTTCCGGCGTTCACCACAGTGCGGCATTCCTCACATGTGAATGTCGCATTGTGTGGATGGAGCACATGTTATTTATTCACTCATCAGTCGGTGAACATTTGGGTTGTTTCCTCTTCTTGGCTATAATGAATGATGCTGCTAAGAACATTTGTGTGCACGTTTCTGTGGGAACATGTTTTGAAGAATTGTGCTCTTAATACATTTGAGGAAGTTTTGGTGGAAGAGACCACAAAAAATGGCATATACATCTCAGCCTTCCTTTTATATAGAAAATATTTCTTGAAGGACACATTAAAAATTCTAGCAGCGTGAGTGTCTCTGGATAGTGGGCTTTGGACTAGGTATTATTTAAGAATTTATTTATTCTTTGCATTAAAGAGAAAATATTACGATTCTAATTAAAAATATTATAAGGAAGTAACATGCCACACTTTGCCTAGCTTGGTTTGCTGGTTCCACGAAGTCACTGGCCTGGCATGCCAGGCCCTGGCCCCTCCTGCCTCACTCTTGGATTTGCCATAGAAGCACCTGCCATTTGCACTCCTGCATATGGAAGCTGTTTGATCCAGCTTCAAGCCTTGTGCATTTGTCTTCTGCCTGGACGACACTTCCATCCACACCTCTGAGAGACCGAACACTGCTCACGTTTCCCACTCGCCTGGGGAGCCTTCCCTTAATCCTCAAGACTAGATTCTCTCAGACACTGCAGCCATCACTCTCCTCATTCTTACCCTCATGTTGACTCCGTGTGTGTGTGTGTGTTTGTGTGTGTGTGTGTGTGTGTGTTAGAGCTGTGTGGTGCTCCTCTTGGAAACACTTTCTGAACCCATCTGCAGGCTTGCTGCAGGAGCTTCAGAAGGCACACAGGGAGAGGGATGCTGGAGTGAAGAAGGTCTCTTTATTGGATGTTTTCTTTCTAATTTCAGGTGGTGACTTCATGCCTGGTGGATCTGAAGCAACATCCTCAAGCACAAAATCGTTTTTATGATGTAAACATCCATCTGGGGGAGCACCTGGCACCTGTCAAACACCACTCAGCTCCGCCCAGAACCTGCCTGTGTTTGACCCTGCTCTCTCCTCAGACTGTGCTCCATGTGGACACCTGTGGCTAGCTGGGTGAGGAGGAAGACTGTGGGATAAACAGAGAAGGAGGCAGGAGAAATGCACCTGGGCATGCCGCCTCCCCAGGCACGCATGTGAAATCTTCGTGGATGGGCAGGAAATGCCCTTCCATAGTAGCATGGGAAGCAGCATGGAGATAAACAGAGACCACTCAAATGAGAGACGCAAAGGCCCCAGCAAGGGAGTCAGCCATCGCCAGTTGCATTTTGGTAGAAATTTCCAGGCAGGCAGAGGATGGGAAAGGTTCACAGTGGAAAAAGGGGAGGCTCCAGGTGCACTCTGAGTGGAGGCTGTTGGCTTGGGGAAACTGGGGTGGCCGACCAGAAATGGGGCCTCCTGTGTGGTTGGTTAGGGCAGCAGATTTCAATTTATCTGGTTGGTTCTAAGTTGGAAGCCAGGACAAAAATTAGGGAAGCTGTTATTAGTCAAGTTCTGGCTGTTTTGGGCTGATTGTTACAGGGCGGTGTTAGGCTGCCTGGACTGACTGGAGATAGTGGGCTGGCTTCCTGCACGTCTGACTTCTAGTGGGCTGGCTTCCTGGGCTGTTGCTGCAGATCTCGGGCCAGCTTTGGGGCTGATTGCTGCAGATGATGGCTCAGAGTTTGATTTTTGTATGTAATCTCACCACTGTCATTGTATATTCAGTCTCTCACAGATCAGCTTATCAGCACCTGCTGGGCCACTCCATGGCTTGCTACTTCAACCAAGGGATGGGTCTTACAGATCTTCTTCACTAGCCCCCATTCTGGATGTGACACTTGAGTCCTAACAAATGAAGGGCACGTGTGGAGGCAGCTAACAGCACAGAGCCAACTTCTAGGAGAACAGGACGAGGAAACATAAAGATGTATTGAAAACCATAACTCTTGAAAACCATAAAATCTCAATCCTCAGGCAGTGTCTGAAATAATTACAACAAAAAATTCTTTAGAAGTAGAGAAAACCCGCCTTTCAGCTGGAACGCCATCTTCCAGTAATTCGCCAAAATGACGAACACAAAGGGAAAGAGGAGAGGCACCCAATATATGTTCTCTAGGCCTTTTAGAAAATATGGAGTTGTTCCTTTGGCCACGTTTATGCGCATCTATAAGAAAGGTGATATTGTAGACATCAAGGGAATGGGTACTGTCCAAAAAGGAATGCCCCACAAGTGCTACCACGGCAACACTAGAAGAGTGTACAGTGTTACCCAGCATGCTGTTGGCATTGTTGTAAACAAACAAGTTAAGGGCAAGATTCTTGCCAGGAGAATTAATGTGTGTATTGAGCGCAGTAAGTACTGTAAGAGCCGAGATAGCTTCCTGAAACGCGTGAAGAAAAATGATCAGAAAAAGAAAGAAGCCAAAGAGAAAGGTACCTGGGTTCAACTGAAGCATCAGCCTGTTCCACCCAGAGAAGCACACTTTGTGAGAACCAATGGGAAGGAGCCTCAGCTGCTGGAACCTATTCCCTATGAATTCATGGCATAATAGGTGTTAAAAAAAAAAACAAAAAGGACCTCTGGGCTGTAAAAAAAGAAGTAGAGAAAACCCAAAAGGAAATAATCTGTCAAGAGGCAAAACCAGCAAAATCAAGGGAGAGACTGAGAAATTTGAACCACAGCAATGAGACCCCACGGGATCCTAGGGTTGAGACCTTAAAGGGACCCTCGAGGACCTATGTCTAACCACAGCCTCTAGGCTGAACCTTTCTCACTGCCTTGGGGCCCTGACTGCACCGGGACCCGTGCGCGGCTTAGCTCCTGCAGGAAGTCCAGGGCGTCCTGCTGGCCTCCGGTGCAGAGTCCTTGGATGGAGCAGTGGCTGTGGCTGACTGCAGACGGTGTGGCCTCATGCACTTTCTGTGTTAAATGCATAGGTGGTGGAGTGGAGAAGAAAGTGACAGGCAGAGAATGACAGATGCCCCCTCCCTGGTCTGCTGTTTCTCAGGGGAAGGTCTGCTGGGGTGACTAGGGGAGGAGGAGGCATGGCTCTGAGGCCTCCCTGCCAGCCACTCCAGGCCCTCCCAGCCCCCTGGCCTCTGGGCCCCACAGGTCCCTGAGCACCTTGCTGGGAGATCCCTGTGTCCTGGCAGTGGTGACAAAGCTCCTAAAGCCTACCTGTCAAAACTCCCGGCTCTGTGTTCAAGTATGTTTTTCAAAAAACATTGGAATGAATCTGGTAGGGTTTGCATGATCCTGGCAGTGGAGAAAAACGTTAATGACATTGCTGGTTGGAGCCTGTGAGTGCAGCACCCCCTGCTCAGGACACACAGGCATTGGTGCTGCTGTTGCCAGTCCTGTCCCAGCCTAGCTGCTTTAGAGAGGTGCTGGAGGGTCAAACTCTGCAAAACTGCAGTTTGCCACTGGTGGGTGGCTCAGGACTCAAGGCTAGCCCCCAGCCCCAGTCCTACAAACCTTCCCTGTGGACCTGGCCTGATGCCACCCGTCACACCCCCACCCCCTGGGAGCACTGAGGCCCAGTCCTGGCTGCCACACT
>NW_026655644.1:0-6773 GCF_009828535.3 Hylobates moloch
GATATTAAGGAGTGCATTGAGGCCTATAGTGAAAAAGGAAATATCTTCAGAGAAAAACTAGAAATAAGCTTTCTGAGAAACTGTTTTGTGATGTGTGCATTCATCTCACAGAGTTAAATCTTTCTTTTGATTGTACCATTTGGAAACACTTTTTTCAGAATCTGTGAAGGGATATTTGGGAGTGCTGTGAAGCCTGTGTTAAAGAAAGGAAATATCTTCAGAGAAAAACCAGGAAGAAGTTTTCGATGAAACTGCTTTGTGATGTGTACATTCAGCTTACTGATTCAAACCTTTATTTTGATGGATCTGTTTGGCAGCAATGTTTTTATAGAAACTGTGAAGGCATATTTGGGAGTGTATTGAGCCCAATGGTTAAAAAGGAAATATCTTCAGAGTAAAACTAGAACGAAGCTTTCTGAGAAAATGCTTGGTGATGTGTGCATTCATCTCACTGAGATAAACCTTTCTTTAGATGGATCTGTTTGGCAGCACTGTTTTTGTAGAATATGCAAAAGGATATTTGGGAGTGCAATGAGTCCTTGGGTGAAAAAGGAAACATCTTTACATAAAAACTAGAAAAAAGCTTTCTAAGAAACTGCTTTGTGATGTATGCATTTATCTCACAGGGTTAAAATGTTCTTTTCTTTCAGCAGTTTGGAAACACTGTCTTTGTAGAATCTGTGAAGAAATATTTGGGAGTGCTTTGAGTTTTATGGTGAAAAAGGAAACAGATAAAAACTAGATAGAAGCTTTCTGAGAAACCACTTTGTGATGTGTGCATTCATCTCACAGAGTTAAACTTTTCTGTGGATTCAGCAGTTTGAAAACACTGTTTTTGTCTACTCTGTGAATGGACATTTGGGAACTCATTTTGGCCAATGATGAAAAAGCTAAAATCCCAGGATGAAAACTAGAAGGAAGCTATCTGAGAAAATGCTTTGTGATTTGTGCATTAAACTCACAGTGTTACAACTTTGTTTTCTTTCAGTAGAGTGGAAAAAGTGTTTTCTTGGAATCTGCGCCGGGATATTTAGGAGTGCATTGACACCTATGGAGAAAAAAAAATCTTCAGATAAAAACTAAAAATAAGCTTTCTGTGAAACTGGTTTGTGATTGTGCATTCATCTCACAGAGTTAAAACTTTCTTTTGATTGAGCAGTTTGGAACCACCATTTTTGCAGAAATTGTGAAGACATATTTGGGAGTGCAGTGAGGCCTATGGTGAAAAAAGAAATATCTTTGGAGAAAAACTAGAATGAAGATTTCTGAGAAACTGCTTTATGATGTGTGCATGCATCTCACAGATTTAAACCTTTCTTTTGCTGAAGGAGTTTTGGAAACACTGTTTTTGTGTAATCTGTGAAGGGATATTTCGGAGTGCATTGAGGCCTATGGTGAAAAAGGAAATATCTTCAGGGAAAAACTTGGAAGAGACTTTCTGAGAAACTGCTTTGTGAAGTGTGCATTCCTCTCACAAAGTTCATCCTTTTTCTTTCATTGAGCAGTTTGGAAACACTGTTTTTGAAGAGTGTGTAAATGGATATTTGGCAGCACATTGAGGCCTATGGTGAAAAATGAAATATCTGAAGTGAAAAACCAGAAAGAAGATTTCTGAGAAACTGGTTTTTGATATGTCCATTTATCTCACAGAGTTAAACCTAAATTTTCATGGAGAAGTTTGGAAAAACTTTTTCTGTAGTATCTGCAAAGGGATATTTTGGAGAGCTTTAAGGTGTAGGGTGAAAAAGGAAATATCTTCAGAGAAAATTTAGAAAGAAGCTTTCTGAGAAACTGCTTTGTGATATGTGCATTCATCTCACTGAGTTAAACGTTTCTTTTGATTGAGCAGTTTGGAAACACTCTTTTTGTAGAATGTGAGAAGGGGTATTCAGGAAAGCATTGAGGCCTGTAGTGAAAAAGGAAATATCTTCAGAGAAAAAGTATAAAGAAGATTTCTGTGAAAGTGCTTTTTGATGAGTGCATTCATCTCAGAGAGTTTAACCTTTGTTTTGATGGAGCAGTTTGGAAACACTCTTTTTGTAGAATTGGTGAAGGGATATTTTGGAGAGCATTGAGGCCTATGGTCAAAAAGGAAATATCTTTAAATAAAAAATAGAAAAAAGCTTTCTGACAAACGACTTTATGATGTGTGCATTCAACTCCCTCTGTTACAGCTTTCTTTTGATTAAGCAGTTTGGAAACACTGTTTTCATAGAATCTGCGAAGACATATTTGGGATCGGATTTAGGCTTTTGGTGAAAAAGAAAGCAACTTCAGAGAAAAACAAGAAAGAAACTTTCTGAGAAACTGCTTTGCGATGTATGCATTCATCTCACAGAGTTAAAACTTCCTTTTGATTGAGCAGTTTGGAAACACTGTTTTTATAGAATCTGCAAAGAGATATTTGGGAGCATATTCAGGTCTGTGTTGAAAAAGGATATATTTTCACTTAAAAACTATAAAGAAGCTTTCTGAGAAACTGCTTTGTGATGTGTGCATTCATCTCACTGAGATAAAACTTTCTTTTGATAGAGCAGTTTGGAAATACCGTTTTTGTAGCATATGTGGAGGCATATTTGGGAACGCATTGAGGTCTGTTCTGAAAAAGGAAATATCTTCAGAGAAAAACTAGATAGAAACTTTTTGAGAAACTGCTTTGTGATGTGTGCATTCATCTAACAGACACCAAACATTCTTTTGGTTGAGTAGATTGGAATCTCTGTTTTTGTAGAATCTGCAAACTGATATTTGGGAGCACATTGTGACCTATGGTGAAAAAGGAAATATTTTCAGATAAAAATTTCAAAGGACATTTCTGAGAAACTGCTTTATGATGTGTGCATTTATCTCACAGAGGTAAACCTTTATTTTGATGGAGCAGTTTGGAAACACTGTTTTTGTAGAATATGCGATGGGATATTTAGGAGTGCATTGAGGCCTATGGTGAAAAAGGAAATTTCTTCAGATAAAAGCTACATAGAAGCTTTCTGAGAAATTGCTTTGTGACATGTGCATTCATCTCACAGAGTTAACGTTTCTTTGGTTTCAGCAGTTTGGAAACTACTTTTGTCCGTTCTGCAAATGGACATTTCAGTGCTCATTGAGTCCAAAGGTGAAAAAACGAATATCACAGGATAAAAACACATCAGAAGCTCTCTGAGAAACTGCTTTGTGACGTGCGCATTTATCTCACAGAGTTAAACCTTTCTTTGGATTCAGCAGTGGAAAACTCTTTTTGTCCATTCTGTGAAAGGTCATTTGGGAGTGCATTGAGGCCAAAGGGGAGAAAGCAAATATCTCAGGATAAAAACTAGAAGGAAGCTATCAGAAAAACGGCTTTGTGGTGTGTACATTTGTCTCACAGAGTTAAACCTTTCTTTTCATTCAGCAGTTTGGAAACACTGTTTATGTAGTATCTGCAAAGGGATATTTTGGAGTGCACTGAGGCCTATTTTGAAAAAGGAAATATATTCAGACGAAAACTAGAAAGAAACTTTCTGAGAAACTGCTTTGTGATGGGTACATTCACTCACACAGTTAAACATTTCTTTGAATTCATAAGTTTGGAAAAACAGCTTCATGCATTCTGAGAATGGACTTTTGGGAGCTCTTTGACACCAGTGGTGAAAAAGCAATTATCCCAGTATAAAAACTGGAAGGAAACTATTTGAGGAATGGCTTTGTAATGGTTTATTCCTTTCACAGAGTTAAAATTTTCTTTTCATTCAGCAGTTTGGAAACACTGTTGTTGCAGAATGTGCCAAGGGATACTTGGGAGTATATTGAAGCCTATGGTGAAAAGGGAAACATCTTCAGATAAAAAATAGAAATAAGTTGTTTGAGAAACTGTTTTCTCATGCATGCATTCATCTCACAGAGTTAAACCATTTTTTCATTCAGTTGTTTGGAAGCCGTGTTTTGGTGGAATCTGTGAAGGGACACTTGGGAGTGCATTGAGGCATATTTTGAAAAAGGAATCACCTCTAGATAAAAACAAGAAAGAAGTTTACTGAGAAACTGCTTTGAGATGTGTGCTTTCATCTCACAGATTTAAAACTTTCCTTGGATTCAGTGAGAACCAATATTGTTATGTGTGCATTCATCTCACAGAGTTAAATATTTCTTTTCATTCAGCAGTCTGGAAACACTGTTTTTGTAGAATCTGTGAAGGGATATTTGGGAGTGCATTGAGGCCTATGGTGAAAAAGAAAGCATCTTTAGATTAAAACTGGAAAGAAGTTTCCTGAGAAGCTGTTTTGTGATGTGTGCATTCATCTCACAGCGTTAAACCTTTCTTTGGATTCAGCAGTTTGGAATCACTGTTTTTGTCCATTCTGTGACTGGACATTTCGGACCTCATTGAGGCCAATCATGAAAAAGCGAATATTGCAGGATATAAATTAGAAGGAAGTTCCCTGAGAAACTGCTTTGTAATGTGTGCCTTCATCTAGCAGAGTTAAACCTCTCTTTCAGTTAGCAGATTGGAAACACTGTTTTTGTAGAATCTGCAAAGGGTATTTGTGGCCTATGGTGAAAAAGGAAACATCTTCAGATAAAAACTAGAAACAGGCTTTCTGAGAAACTGCTTTGTGACATGTGCATTTATCTCAAAGAGATAAACCTTTCTTTGGATTCAGCAGTTTGGAAATACTCTTTTTGTCCATTCAGCGAGTGGACATTGGGGAGCTCATTGAGGCCAATGGCAAAAAAGCAAATATCCCATAATAAAAACTAGAAGAAAGGCATCAGATAAACCATTTTCCGTTGTGTGCATTCAATTCACAAAGTTAAAAATTTCTTTTCCTTCAGCAGTTTGGAAAAAATGTTTCTGTAGAATCTGTGAAGGGATATTTGGGAGTGCATTGAAGCCTAAGATGAAAAAGTAAACATCATCAGATAAAAACTAGAAAGAAGCTTTCTGAGGAACTGCTTTGTGATGTGTGCATTCATCTCACAGAGTTAAACCTTTCTTTGGATTCAGCAGTTTGGAAACATTCCTTTTGTCCATTCTGTGAATGAACATTTTGTAGCTCATTGAGGCCAAAGGCAAAAAGGAAATATCACGTGACAAAAACTAGAAGGAGGTGATGTGAGAAACGGCTTTGTGATGTGTGCATTCATTTCACAGAGTTAAACTTTTCATTAAGCAGTTTGGAAACACTGTTTTAGAAGAATCCACGAAGAGATGTTTAGGGGTGCATTGAAGTCTATGGTGAAAAAGGAAGCATCTTCAGATAAAAACTAGAAAGAACATTTCTGAAAAACTGTTTTGTGATGAGTGCATTCACCTCACAGAGTTAATAATTTCCTTGGATTCAGCAGTTTGGAAACACTGTTTTTGATCATTCTGAGAATGAACATTTGGGAGCTCATTGAGGCCAATGGTGAAAAAAGGAATATCCAGGGTGAAAACTAGAAGGATACTGAGAAACGGATTTGTGATGTGTACATTCGTCTCGCAGAGTTAAACCTTTCTTTTCAATCAGCTGTTTGGAGAAACTGTTTTTGTACAATCTGCTAAGGGATATTTGGAGTGCATTGAGGCCTACAATGAAAAATAAAATAACTTCAGAGAAAAACTAGAAAGAAGCTTTCTGAGAAACTGTTTTGTGATGTGTACATTCAACTCACAGAGTTAAATATTTCTTTGGATTCAGCAGTTTGGAAACATTGTTTTCGTCCATTCTGCGAATGGACATTGGGGAGCTCATTGAAGACAATGGCAAAAAAGTGAATATCTCAGGATAAAAACTAGAAGGAAGTTATCTGAGAAAGTGTTTGTGACGTCATCATGCAGAGCCAAACCTTTCTTTTCATTCAGCAGTTGGGAAGGACTGTTTTTGCGGAATCTGTGAAGGGATATTTTGAAGTGCATTGAGGCCTATTGAGAAAAAGGAATCATCTTCAGATAAAAACGAGAAAGAAGTTTTCTGAGAAACTGCATTGTGTTGTGTACATTCATCTCACAGAGCTAAACCTTTCTTTTCATTCAGCAGTTTGGAAACACTGTTTTTATAGAATCTGCTAAGGGATATTTTGGAGCACTTTGAGGCCTATGGTGAAAAAGTAAACACCTTCAGATAAAAACTAGAAAGAAGTCTTGTGATGTGCGCATTCATCTCACAGAGTGAACCGTTTCTTTGGAATCAGCAGATTGGAAAGACGGTTTAGTCCTTTCTGCAAATGGGCATTTGGGGGCTCCTTGAGGCCAATGGTGAAAAATTGAATATCCCAGCATAAAATAGATGGAAGCTATCTGAGAAACCACTTTGTGATATGGGCATTCATCTTTCAGAGTTAAATATTTCTTTTAACACAGCAGTTTGGAAACACTGTTTTTGTCCATTTTGCAATAGGACATTTGGTAGTTCACCGAGACCAAAGGCAAAAAAAAAAATAACATACCACTATAAAAACTGGAAGGAAGCTATCTGAGAAAGTGCTGGGATGTTAGAATTCATCAGGTAGGGTTAAACCTTACTTTTCATTCAGAAGTTTGAAAACACTGTTTTTGTAGAATCTGTGAAGGGGTATTTAGGGGCACATTGAGGTCTATGGTGAAAAAGGAAACATCTTCAGATAAAAACTAGAAAGAACATTTCTGAGAAACTGCTTTGTATTGAGTGCATTCATCTCACAGAGTTAATCATTTCTTTGGATTCAGCAGTTTCAAAACACTGTTTTTGATCATTCTGAGAATGGACATTTGGGAGGTCATTAAGGCCAATGGCAAAAAGAAGAATATCCAGGGTGAAAACTAGAAGGAAGCTATC
>NW_026655645.1:0-6772 GCF_009828535.3 Hylobates moloch
TCTCTGGTCCCTCAATGGTCGCAGATGTGCTCTGCTCAATATCTGGAACAGGAATGGACACAGTGTCTCTGGGAGGGAGGCCATTCTTCCTTCCTCATGGGCCTCAGCCATACCGGGCCTGTCTTCTCCTTCACCTGGGTTCCTTGGCAAAGACCAGTGACTTGGGCCTTAAACAAGACACCCTCTTGTGGGCAGTGCCAGTTCCCGGGTGGAGAAATCAAGCAGCTGATCAGGCGAGGCTATATGGGGAAGAGGGATATGAGGAGGGAGGACTTGTGTTAACTGAGAGAACTCACTTCACATCAGGTCCTGCATGTTCCTTCTTTCTTTTTTTTTTTTTTGTTTCTTTTTTCTTTCTTTTTTAAGACATTTGAGACGGAGTTTCACTCTTGTCGCCCAGGCTGGAGTGCAATGGCGTGATCTTGGCTCACTGCAACCTCTGCCTCCCGGGTTCAAGCGATTCTCCTGCCTCAGCCTCCTGAGTAGCTGGGATTACAGGCATCCACCACCATGGCCAGCTAATTTTTTGTATTTTTAGTAGAGACAGGGTTTCACCATATTAATCAGGCTGGTCTCGAACTCCTGACCTCAGGTGATCTGCCCATCTCGGCCTCCCAAAGTGCTGGGATTATAGGCGTGAGCCAACGCGCCAGGCCTGTTCCTTCTTTCTTAATGACAAATCTGGGAGGTGAGTAGAGATCTTTATCCTTATTCTCCTATTATAGCCATGGAAACCGAAGGTCCCAGAGGTAATGTGACCTGTCTAAGGTGGTTACGCAACCAAAAAAGTAGCTGGGCTTGGATCTAAATTCATGTCTAATAATGTCAAATCAATGCTCCTTCTGCTTTACCAGAAGCGGGGAGAGCCAGGAGCATTCAGGACAAGACGAGAGAGGAAGGGAGCTAACATTTATTGAACACTTACTATGTGCCAAGCATATGTTATCTCATTAACTCCTAACAGCAGTCCCCTTATGTAAGCAGTGACCTTCAGTTTACAGATGAGGAAACAGGCTTAGGGAAGGGAAGTGGCTTTTGTAAGGGTACACTGTTAGGAGGTAGCAAAACCAGGATTCAAATCTAAGTCTGTCTGGCTCCAAAGCCTCTGATTCTTCAATAATACCAAATGAGATTTATTTTTATTTGTTAATTGTTTATTTATGAAGAGAAACCATTTCTTAACCCACATATTCATATTTCATAGTTCAGGAACACAGGTCAGTGACAAACTTCTATGTAATTCAACCCAAAGAAATTCTTTATGTTCCAAAATCACTTTGTACTCTGAAAGGTACCAGCCTTCCTCATCTCCTCAAAATCTTTTATGGAATCATAATTTCTGTAAAAATCTGCGCATGCCTTCTTCCTTGGTTTGGTCAGAGCAAACATAGAGAGCTGCAACCCTCAGAGAAGCAACAAATGCTCCAATAATATGAAACCCATGTGTCTGAGGTTTCATCAAAGCACTGGAAGCCATGGTAGTTATTATCCTTGACAGGTATGTCAACCTCAACACCAACATCCTTCCTGGCTGATGGAGAATGAGCCACAAATAACATTTATTGAGAGCTTACTTTATGCCAGACACTATACTACATGCTTTAATTCATTCTGTTTAAACCTCCCAAAGGAAGTAGGTACTATTATTATTCCCCGTTTTACGGATGGGGACACTAAGGCAGTAACAGGCCCAAGGTCACCAGTTAAAGAGTAACAGAACTAGTATTGAATCCAGGCAGTCAACTTCCGAGTTCATGGCTTAAAACCACCTCAAGACAAAACTGGTGTGAGAGACCCAGAACTGAAACTGAAGTCTCCTGGTTTCTTAGCTTAATGTGGTGTGCTGCGCACTAATGCCTCCTGAATGAATGCCCAAAGGCACGGCTGACACATCTCCTCCCAGGGGCTGGAATGGAAAGAAGGAGGTGAACTCCAGAGAGCGAAAGACTATGAGGCCATCCTAGGAGGGCAGGCAGCTTTTCCTGTAATAGTTGCTTCCCAGTTCTCCATCCTCAGGCCTCTGGCTGCAGGGCAGGAGGGCATATGCTCCAAGGAGAAAACTCTCTCTGGGCTCTGACTCCTCATGTTATTCCACCCCCACATGCAGAGGGCTTCCCCTTATAAGCCTGTGCTCAGCTGGAGGTGGGTGGGAAGCCACTTACCTTGGCTCTTGCTGACCATCTTCCCGACACAGCCCAACAGAACTCACATCTGAGACACTCCTGAGGTCGGAGCTAGAGACAGGGTGAGATCAGTGATTGCAGCCTCCTTGGTACAAACGAGGAAACTGAGGGCCACAGAGTAAGTTGTAAACAGAGCTGGGGGGACCCTCACAAAGCCTCTGGACAAACCTCCGGACAAAGCCACTGATGAAGAAAGTCCTCGAAGGCAGGCAGAGGCTTGCTTAAAGCAGTCTAGGACCTTCCAGGGTCCCAGGACCTGGCTGTTTGCCTGACTAACTTGGGTCTCTGAAACAGAAGTGAGGCCAGGGAGAGTAACTTATTCTGGGCCTCATGATGACATGTGCCTCCAGAGACTCAAGCCTGGCCTTTTGCCATGGGGTCCCTGGGAGCCTTCTGGCCACCAGCCATGGCACCCTGCCTTCTGGTGTCTGGGGAGGGGCTGAGAGAGGGGGAGGGTCACTGCTTCTTAATGGCTTTCTGCCCAGAAAGCCTCTAGAACTGCCTGCTGCTAACTTTCTTTCCCTTCAGGACATCCAGAGGGTTCAAGTTTAGATTCCAGGCTAAACTTCTGGGCTTAGAGGGTCTTGAACATGGGACTGGATAAAGGGGGGAAGCCATCATCTCTTCAGAAGATGTTTAGAAAAGGGCATACACCAAGTCTATCTGAGCTGGGAGAGAGCTGCTGTTATGCCCTGAGGCAGGGGGATGGATGAAATGGCATTTGAGGGCTCAGATTCTCTTTGGGGCAAGGCCTGACTTCCTATGGACTCCCAGGAGCAGCAGGGGAGTTCTGAGAGGAACTGTGATTGTCCAGAGTGGAGTTTCTTTGAGACTTGCCCCGTACCTAACCCCAAACAAATTTGAGACTTAGAGACCTCTAACCTGGCATCTCATTGTACAGCTGGGAAAACTGAGCCTCTCCGAGATGCCACAGTGAGTCAGGAGTCCTCACTTTAGAGGGCTGGAGAATAATCCACTGAGGCAGGGCCAGGGCGCCTGTCTGAGAGGGGCTTCTAAGGCTGCAAGCTTTTCCCCTTCCGTGGACTGCATTCACACCTTGTTCGGTCCTGCTGGGGCCGGGGCTCTCCTTCCTTGCGCCTTTTCCTTGGCACTCTTTCCACAGGCCCTGTGTGGTCTGGGCCGTACTGAGAAGTCCCCAAGGAGAGCTGGCATGTCAGTCAGCCAAGAAGCAAGCAGGCAGGCAATGCCAGCATGCAGGTGGCGGGGCTGGCAGGGGAGCCGGCAGGCGGGCCGGACACCCAGAGCCGGGGAACTGTAATGTTCAGGGAATTTCAATTGGCATTGCTGTCCCGTTCCAGCCAACTGGCTAACGGTGCCGAGTTTGAATCAGTGACCCGCCTCCTGGTCCCTCCTCCTTAGCCGGCCTCTCTCCCTCCCTCCCTTTTTCCCTCCCTCGGTGGCCCTCCAGGAGGCGGGAGGCGCCCGCTGTCGAGGCAGCTGAGCCCGGGCAACCGCTGCTCTCCGCCTCTCCCCTCGCGGGGCCGGCTCATGGAGCGCAGGGCCCCGGGCTGGCTCTTGCCGAGGACCGGGCCTCTTTTAGCCTCGTCCCCAGAGAGGGAGGAGCCGGTGCCCTGCACAGCCCTGCCGGCCCTAGCAGCTCCCTACGCGCCACCATGCCTCTGCTGGACGTTTTCTGGTCTTGCTTCAGGAAGGTGAAGGTAAGTGACTGGCCAGCCCCAGCCCATCCCGCTGCGCAGGGGGGAAGGAGGCAGATGTGGACCACTGCGTGCCAGCTGGGAAAACGGACCAGACGGGCTTCTGAGACTACCTGAGGCTCTCGGAGTTAGAAAGGCTTGGGTTCAAGTCTCGCCTTTGTCACTTAACCAGTTCTGTGACCTTCTGTTGCATTCCCATACAAACAAGTCTGCTAGTTGGCTCTTTTTCATAAAACTCGCCTCTGTTGCTTCCTGGATCTTGCCACAAAGGCAAGATACTTAACCTCTCTGAACCTCAGTTTCCTCTCAGCTTTAGAATGAGGACCATAGTAACACCAACCTTATGGGGTGATGAGGTTGGTGTTATTGTTTACATTCAAATGTATGCAAATCCAGGAGATAATGTGTGTAAGCTTCCTAGCAGGATGCCTGGTGTGGAGCATGCACACAAAAAATGGTATCTATTATTATTATTATTAATTTCTATCCACATATATAAAAGCACATACTCTGTGCTAGGCACCGCTGGAGCTACACAGACAAAAAAGGGCTGGATACAGTGGCTCACGTCTGTAATCCCAGCATTCTGGGAGGCCGAGGTGGGAGGATCACTTGAGGCCAGGGGTTCAAGACCAGCTTAGGCAACATAAGGAGAGCCCCATCTCCATTTTTTAAAAGAAGACAAAGAAGTACATGGCTTTTGTCCTTAAAGAGAATATAAGAAAAGTGACAAATATTTACCACGTACCTACTATATGCCAGACATTGTGCTAAATAGTCAGTTTGTCAGTAAATATTTGTTGAGTGTCTACTATATCCTGGCCATGGGGGATACATGAGCACAGCCGAACCCACATGTGTGTAAAGCATGATTCCACTCTCAAGAACCAAGAAACTAATATTTATTTGTATCCACTATGTACCAGACCTAGGCACTTTTAATTCATTCATGTGGCAGTGATCTTCAGCACAACCCATTGTTTTCCTGCTTTTATAGATAGGGAAAGGACACTGTAAATAGTTAAGAAATATTTACAAGGTTGCTCAGATATGACTGGCAGAGCTGGGGTCTGAGCTCCTAAGTCCATGCCTTTCTTGACACTGTGTGGTTTCCCACAGTCCAACCCACTAGGAAGACTTTCAAACGACTAGCCTGACTGTAAGATCCATTCCACCGGGAGGGACTTGGAGAGGTTTCACAGGAGGTCACATTTGGGCTGAGCCTGAGGCGTAAAGGAAGAGAAGAGTTTGTCAGTCCAAAAGTGGGGGAAGGGCATTCCAGGCATGCCTGGCAGAGGGAACTTCGTGAGCTAGAGTTTGGAGGCAGTCAAATGGTAGTGGGCTGGGGGAAGGGCTTCTTTCGTGATGTGGCTCAAATGTAGGGTTAGAGGGGATAGGAGCTTGAGAAAGGGAAGCAGGGACTACTTCCCAAAGGGTTTGGACTTGGTCTGTGGATTCATGGTCCTCACCTAGTGGGGGTCCTGAATGAGATTTTTCAACCATCTGTGGTGGAACGAGAGAAAAGTAGGGATAATGTCGTGCAGTGTTCATAAAACTAAATTAATTCAACTCAAAGGACTATTCTTTATTTGGAGACTGTTGTGTCCTTCCTGTGGGGGTGGGGATTCAAATGATCTTTTTCCTACAAAATATGAGTGAGAAATTTTTTTAATGTCTGTCCTCAACAAAATTACAAAGTTTGCGACATGCTGATTGTTTCCCTATTTATTTATTTAAGAACGTTTTCCTCATCCATGAAATCTGAAAGTCTGGTGACTACTGTTTTGGGGAATAAGGGGCTGATTTCAGTATAATAGGGATATAATTAAGTGGACGGTTTTAGAAAAAGCATTCCAGCAGTAGTGGGCAGGGATGGTGTGGAAGGGCTCAAGTGGAGATGCAGAGGCCAGGAAGGAGGCGGCTGCAGTGGAAATGAGGATGGGAGAGGAAGAAATGTTGGAGAGCTGGATGGAACGATAACGATGAGGGAAGGCAAAATTAAAGTGCCTTTGAGGTTTAATGCCTGAGAGGCACCTCTGTCCCCTACCCCGGTTAACTGTTCTAGGTGCTTGGCATGGATTTAAATCTCTTTGCACTCATTACCCCAACTTTTCAGATGCCCAAAAAACATGTCCTAACCCCTGTCAGCCTCTTAGAAACTGTTGGGCTAGGTTAAGCATGGTGGCTCATGCCTATAATTCTAGCATTTTGGGAGGCCAATGCTAGAGGATTGATTGAGGCCAGGAGTTCCAGACCAGTCTGGGCAATACAGTGAGACCCTTTATGAAAAATAAAAAAAATTAGCTGGGCATGGTGATGCATGATGGACACCTATAGTCCCAGTTACTTAGGAGACTGAACTGGGAGAATTGCTTGAGTCCAGGAGTTCAGGGCTGCAGTGAGCCATGATCGCACCACTGCACTCCAGCCTGGCAATCAGACTAAGACTATGTCTCAAACAAAACAACAAAACAAAACAAAACAAAACAAAACAAAACAGGTGGGCTAGGACAGCCCCAAGAGAAGATTGAGGATCTTTATCACGGGTCCCAGACGTTTGCACACATTCACTCATGTGTGTGTCCACAGAGGACATACACGTGCATTTGTGCACATTCAACCCCACACACATATGCACAGACACACCATTCAAGTGTGCATACACACATACACACATAGAGACGAACACACATATACCCTGGCACAAACAGGCAAATGCACATGTACACACAGACAGTGCACATTCCCAGCATGATGTAGACTCACACACATATGCATGCATGCATATACAGAGGTAAGCACACAGGCACATCAGATACATACCCTCCTACACACAAGCATGAGGGACACACAGAGACACAGCCAGGCACATCTCCAAAAAGCCTGTAGTCATACAAAAGCATGCACAAGGCG
>NW_026655646.1:0-6771 GCF_009828535.3 Hylobates moloch
TGGGTGTTTATAGCTTTAATCATAAATGCCAAAACATGGAGGCAATCAAGATGTCTTTCTATAAGCAAATGGACAAATAAACTGTTGTTCATCCAGACAAGGGAATATGATTGAGTCCTAAAAAGAAATGCACTATCAAACCATGAAAAAGACATAGAGTTACCCAAAGTTCATATTGCTAAGTAACAGAAGCCAATATAAAAGGCTACATACTATACGATTGCAAATATATGACATTCTAGAAAAGGCAAAACTATGAAAACAGTAAAAGATCAGTGGTTACTGGATGTTAGGTGGGAGGGATGAACAGGCAGAACTCAGAAGATTTTGGGGGCAGTGAATCTACTCTGTATGCTATTATGATAGTGGACACATGTCATCATATAATTTGTCCAAACCCATAGAATATACAACGCTGAAAGTGAACCCTAATGTGAACTCTGAATTTTGAGTGATAATGATGTGTCAATATAGGTTCAATTGTAAGAAATGTTCCACTCTGATGGGGGATGATGGCTATACATGTGTTGGGGTAGGGGGCATATGGAACATCTCTGTACCTTCTACTCAATTTTGCTGTGAACTTAAAGCTGCTCTATAATACAGTCTATTAAAATAAAAAATAAAAATTTGTGTGTGAAAGTTTGGGCATAATTTCTTACAGCTTCCATTTAAAACTGAACAAAGAAGTAATGAGAAAATAAAAGTAGCAGCTGCCTAAGTACTTGTTTCAAAATATGCCAGTACAATATTTAACTTAATAATTGCAAAACAAACACAAAATATAACTTGGATTTGTCACCAGGATGACTTATTTTTACTGTACGCTCTTGAGGCAAGGACGAATTAGGTAAAATGAGTATTTAAAGTAGAACAATGGTAGAAGCCATAGGTAAGGAAACACATAATTTTGTTTCCTTTTGCTCATGCTCAGATTTCTAGGGAGTTGCTGTAGAAGACAAATTTAATGTAAAAGATGTCAAAGGCACGAATTAGCTTTTTGATTATACATTGCTTTAATTCTATCAAGCCAATGCAATTTGAGTTAATATTAAATAAAATATTACATGTCTGTTTTGATTAATTTTGAATTTTTCATGTTCTTTTTTTAGTACATGCATTTTTACTTTTTAATCTTCTTTTTCTTTGTTATTCCTGCATAATATGGGATCATTTTGCTTAGGTATGCAGTACGGGGTTTCACCAATGGCAGTGTCAAAGGAGGGACATTTTTAAAATGTTCCTTTATCTAAGATTGTAATTTTTTTATTAATATTTGTCAAATCAATTTTCATTCTTAGGTATTTATTTATTTATTTATTTATTTATTTATTTATTTGAGATGGAGTCTTGCTCTGTTGTCCAGGCAGGAGTGCAGTGGCACAATCTCAGCTCACTGCAAGCTCCACCTCCTGGGTTCACGCTATTCTCCTGCCTCAGCCTCCCGAGTACCTGGGACTACAGGCACCTGCCACCATGCCCGGCTAATTTTTTTTTGTATTTTTAGTAGAGACAGGGTTTCACCGTGTTAGCCAGGGTGGTCTCAACCTCCTGACTTCGTGATCTGCCCGCCTCAGCCTCCGAAAGTGCTGGGATTACAGGCGTGAGCCACCGTGCCCGGCCCTTTGGTTTTATTTTTATATTTTATATTTCACAGTAGATCTAATCTCATTATAAATGCTTTCTGATGCGATAATTATGCTTATTTATGTTAAACAATAGCTATTTATTACTAAAAGATGTGCATAAAATCATAATGCATAAGCTATAAAAAATGCCCCATAGACATTTATGAACACTCTGAAATATATATTAATATTGGCATGTATATTTATTGTAAGAAATAAATTTTCTTGGTATCCTTTGGTACATTTACATATATTTTCCCTCTATTTGAATTGGTGTTATTTTCATTATTTCCCCAAATTATCTTCTCTGCTTTCTGGTTTTGTATTGTACTGCCTTTTTATAGGTGTCTGATCTATATAGCCAAGGAGTCAAGCTACTGAGAATTTCCTTGAAGCAGGAAATCTGCCTAACAGCTGAAAAAATGTTCGATGTCCTCTGTACCAGAAGACACTCACGGTTTATTATTGATATGAGTACCAGAAAAGATTCATGTTTGTCATAGAAAAGTTGCAATAATTCTTGCTTCAAACACTATCTTCGCTATCTCTACATTTATAATTATTGCAGTGTCCATCATCCTTAAGTAGCATGAAAAAGTCATCTTCCATGTCTCAGGTAACATCAGAAAGCAGACAGTCTTTAACCTGAGGCTTTAAAGGTTATCAGTGTAATTCTAATTGTGACTGTCAAAAAAAAAAAAAAGCAAAAATGATTAAGATGATTACTTTATGTAAATGTAGTCAATAATTTTCTAAGACCACTTGTTTAATGTAACCTAAAAATGGTGCTCCTGTCATATTTTTGTCATACTTATTTGACTTTTTTGTAAAATTTTTATCTTGAGAAATAAACAATTTTTTATAAGAACTTGAGTGGTTGAATTAGTGCAATTCTTGAGCAGCAATATATTTTTCAATAAAATTATTATAACTTATTTATATAATTATTTCTTGGAGTTAGAATTTATGAAAGCATATGATGCCATGTATCTTTTAAAGAGCCCTTTAAAATTATCAATTGATATGAATTATTAAATATTGAAAATGTATCTGATGACTGTATCTGTATATCTATCTTATACGTATTAGACAAATGGTGGATTTTCATTAGGCAGACTCATTTAGAGAGGAGAGATTAATTTTAATAAAAACAGAATACAAAATATTTTAAGAAAATAGTCACCGATTTTCATGCTAGTGTTCCAATCTGAAAATTATCTATACATCTTTTTGTTCACTACAGTTGAAATTCTTTAAATATTACTAAATTATTCTGAGAATTTCAACTACCGTTTATTATAGTTGAGATCAGTACCAGGCATTTTTACTATGGCTTTCAAGAGATTTCAAAAACAATATGCTACGATCTTAGTCTGTTTTGGCTGCTATAAAAAATGCTGTAAACTGGGTGTTTATAAAAACAGAAATGTGTTTATCACAGTTCTGGAGGCTGGGAAGTCCAAGATCAAGCAGCAGGCAGATTTGGTGTCTGGCAAGAACCCACTTTCTGGTTCATAGGTGGCATCTTCTGTCTGTAACCTTACATGGCAGGAGAGGACTTAGTTCATTCTACTGTTGTGACTCCTATATACTGTCTTACATTATCCACACTGATCCTCTCTGGCCATCAACCACATTAAACTTTCCTAAGTTTGACTCCACTAATCTATATTAAGTAAACAACCATAATTATTGAATTAGTTCTTCTTGAGAGGGAAGTGGCTACTAATTCATCTCAAAACCTATCTGTGTATTATTGGAGTGATTTTTAATACCTGGAAGAATATTTTGACTTGTTGGAGAAAACGTTTTGAAGAGAGGAGAAAGACTTTTTGAATTCTGTGTCTGTTTGTGTCTTCTAGGAAGCAGATGCCAAGGGGATAGGAGGGAAGAATGCTTGTGAAAGATGAAGCGGAAAAGAAGCATGGTGAGTCAAGGAGAAACTTATGAGAAACTTACAACTTTGATGCAGGTCTGATAAATATGTAACAATGTGAGGAAAGATACAAAATTTGAGTTTCAGAATTACCTGGGGCCGAGGCAGAGCTCTGAGACTGTATGGCCATGCCAGAAATGGAATGCCAAAGATTGCCTTTAGAGATGCCCCATGTTTGGCAGAAATGGCCAGGTCCCAGCAATCTTGCTGTGCTCAGTCATTGCATGGAAGTGGCTAAGGAAGAAGGTGCAGAGTTCACAGAAGAAGAACTCTGTGGCAGATCCCCAAGGCACTGTGGCTGGAGCCTGTCAGCAAGATACACTCCTTATAGCAGAGTCTCACTTAGCAGGAGATCTTATAAAATTTGCTGCTGCAAATTTTTTGCCTAAAACTACATACTCATGTAAAAAGCTACACTGCTGTCCCTGTTTTCATCCACACAAAGTCACTTTATTCTGAACCTAGACATATTCATCCGTTGTTTTATTTCTAAATATTTGCTATGTTTTGACAAAAGTATAAAATTACTTTTATCCTGATTTTTGCTGCATTCTTCCTTTTGTTTTCGTTATATTCCATTGTATACCTCATGTACTCATCTACGTTTGTTCATTAATTACTAAACATGGGGGGAGCCAAGATGGCCGAATAGGAACAGCTCCGGTCTCCAGCTCCCAGCCCGAGCGACACAGAAGACTGGTGATTTCTGCATTTCTGCTTGAGGTACCGGTTTCATCTCACTAGGGAGTGCCAAACAGTGGGTGCAGGACAGTCGGTGAAGCGCACTGTGCGCGAGCCGAAGCAGGGCGAGGCACTGCCTCACTCGGGAAGCGCAAGGGGTCAGGGAGTTCCCTTTCCTAGTCAAAGAAAGGGGTAACAGACGGCACCTGGAAAATCGGGTCAGTCCCACCCTCATACTGCGCTTTCCCAACGGGCCTGGAAAACGGCACACTAGGAGATTGTATCCCGCACCTGGCTCGGAGGGTCCTATGCCCACGGAGTCTCGCTGATTGCTAGCACAGCAGTCTGAGATCAAGCTGCAAGGCGGCAGCGAGGCTGGGGGAGGGGCGCCCGCCATTACCCAGGCTTGCTTAGGTAAACAAAGCAGCCAGGAAAATCGAACTGGGTGGAGCCCACCACAGCTCAAGGAGGCCTGTCTGCCTCTGTAGGCTCCACCTCTGGGGGCAGGGCACAGACAAACAAAAAGTCAGCAGGAATCTCCAGAGACTTAAAGGTCCCTGTCTGACTGACAGCTTTGAAGAGAGTAGTGGTTCTCCCAGCACGCAGCTGGAGATCTGAGAACGGACACACTGCCTCCTAAAGTGGGTCCCTCACCCCTGAGCAGCCTAACTGGGAGGCACCCCCCCAGAAGGGAAAGACTGACACCTCACTGGGCCAGGTACTCCTCTGAGACAAAACTTCCAGAGGAACTATCAGACAGCTGAATTGGTGGTCTCACGAAAATCCGCTGTTCTGCAGCCACCGCTGCTGACACCCAGCCAAACAGGGTCTGGAGTGGACCTCTAGTAAACTCCAACAGACCTGCAGCTGAGGGTCCTGTCTGGTAGAAGGAAAACTAACAAACAGAAAGGACATCCACACCAAAAACCCATCTGTACATCACCATCATCAAAGCCCAAAAGTAGATAAAACCGCAAAGATGGGGAAAAAACAGAGCAGAAAAACTGGAAACTCTAAAAAGCAGAGCACCTCTCCTCCTCCAAAGGAACGCAGTTCCTCACCAGCAATGGAACAAAGCTGGATGGACGATGACTTTGATGAGTCGAGAGAAGAAGGCTTCAGACGATCAAACTACTCTGAGCTACGGGAGGAAATTCAAAACAATAGCAAAGAAGTTAAAAACTTTGAAAAAAATTAGAAGAATGGATAACTAGAATAACCAATGGAGAGAAGGGCTTAAAGGAGATGGAGGAGCTGAAAGCCAAGTTTCGAGAACTATGTGAAGATTGCAGAAGCCTCAGTAGCAGATGCGATCAACTGGAAGAAAGGGTATCGCAGATGGAAGATGAAATGAATGAAATGAAGCGAGAAGGGAAGTCTAGAGAAAAAAGAATAAAAAGAAATGAACAAAGCCTCCAAGAAATTTGGGACTACGTGAAACGACCAAACCTACGTCTGATTGGTGTACCTGAAAATGACGGGGAGAATGGAACCAAGTTGGAAAACACTCTGCAAGATATTATCCAGGAGAACTTCCCCAATCTAGCAAGGCAGGCCAACATTCAGATTCAGGAAATACAGAGAACGCCACAAAGATACTCCTCGAGAAGAGCAACTCCAAGACACATAATTGTCAGATTCACCAAAGTTGAAATGAAGGAAAAAATGTTAAGGGCAGCCAGAGAGAAAGGTCGGGTTACCCACAAAGGGAAGCCCATCAGGCTAACAGCTGATCTCTCGGCAGAAACTCTACAAGCCAGAAGAGAGTGGGAGCCGATATTCAACATTCTTAAAGAAAAGAATTTTCAACCCAGAATTTCCTATCCAGCCAAACTAAGCTTCATAAGTGAAGGAGAAATAAAATACTTTACAGACAAGCAAACGCTGAGTGATTTTGTCACCACCAGGCCTGCCCTAAAAGAGCTCCTGAAGGAAGCACTAAACATGGAAAGGAACAACCGGTACCAGCCACTGCAAAAACATGCCAAATTGTAAAGACCATCGAGGCTAGGAAGAAACTGCATCAACTAATGAGCAAAATAACCAATTAACATCATAATGACAGGATCAGATTCACACATAACAATATTAACGTTAAATGTAAATGGGCTAAATGCTCCAATTAAAAGACACAGACTGGCAAACTGGATAAGGAGTCAGGACCCATCAGTGTGCTGTATTCAGGAAACCCATCTCACGTGCAGAGACACACATAGACTCAAAATAAAGGGATGGAGGAAGATCTATCAAGCAAATGGAAAACAAAAGAAGGCAGGGGTTGCAATCCTAGTCTCTGACAAAATAGACTTTAAACCAACAAAGATCAAAAGAGACAAAGAAGGCCATTACATAATGGTAAAGGGATCAATTCAACAAGAAGAGCTAATTATTCTAAATATATATGCACCCAACACAGGAGCACCCAGATTCATAAAGCAAGTCCTGAGTGACCTACAAAGGGACTTAAACTCCCACACAATAATAATGGGAGATTTTAACACCCCACTGTCAACATTAGACAGATCA
>NW_026655647.1:0-6771 GCF_009828535.3 Hylobates moloch
CTAATCACTGGTTGAAAACCTCTGTTGGATTAATGATGGTATTCTTCCAGGGGAAGTATATAAATTTCTTGCTTATGAAAAATAAACATAATTTTTAGATTAAACATTTATTGAGAATGTATATTTTAATGATAAATTGTTTATGTTAGCATTTTAAGTAGTGTTTTCCCTTAATATTTTATCAAGGAAGTTTTTTTGATATTTCATAAAAAAAATTTTATTTACCCCAAATAAAATCCTAAGCAAGACGGTGAAGGAAACCTTCTCTGAAATACTGAGTAAAATCAGTTGACTACAAAATAGAATGCCTGTCTTACTTAAGCAGAGATTGAGCATTTAGGGTAATTACGGATAGCAATCTTCCAATTCATGTATGGTTACCTACTGCTAAATTGCAAAAAGTAAGCTTGGCATGGCTCAGTTGAAAATGAATAATATTATCATATTGAAATTCAAAACCTATTAAAAGTTTCTAAAGATTCTGAGCTTGACTGTTAGAAATGGTAATGGTGGGGGATTTGGGTCATAATTTTCCATGGTATGACTTTAGTAAGGAAGTTCTCAGAAGCAGTTTCCAGGTGATGGTTAAGTCTAATTCTCTTAGATTTATAGCACCAGAACCATTAACAACTACGACAGACTGTAGGTACTGGACTAACAGTCAGGAACTTAATAATTCTTCCTCAAGTAAGTAACCTGATTAAACATCTCAAATGTTTTGCCATCAAAACCATTTGGAGCCTGTTATGATTAATGGGCCACATTTCTTGCCAAATGTTGATTTAGAGCAATTCTCAATATAGTTCTTTCTGGATGAATTGAAAACATAACCTACCAATGGCAATGCGTAATCCTTTCTTCAACCTTTAGAAAATAGTTTATGGGATGACAATTGAAAGTTTATGCTGCAGACTGCTAAAATAACTTATATGTTTTGGATCATTTTAAGGATTCCATTGTTAATTACTAAAATTCTCTTTATCTCCTTTATTGCAAACTCTTCAAAAACAAGTGAAGCCTCTCAAGTTTTCATTGCCTTGTCAGTGACTTTTGGCTCTGTGGACAGAAGTCTTCAATGGACTGAGCTATTTCGGCTCAACAAAAATGCATCCTCATGTTGATAACCACACACACTTTGTAATTTTAGTCTTCCTTATTCACCACAGTGAACAGGAATACTTTCCTTAAAAATCACACAGTAATCTCAGCCAGTTTAAAATGTTGATGCTTATCCCTCTTCCCATAAATTTATCTGCTCACTACTCAAACCCACTTTAAGCTGAATACTTGCCATAGAAATTATTTTAGGTTTCCATTAGGAATGGGCACAAATAAGTCCACATCTCCAAATTATCCTTCTTGCAGCTCTCTGTGAAAATAATTTGGATGTAGAAATGTGGGAAAGCCAGGCGCAGTGACTCACATATGTAATCCCAGCACTTTGGGAGGCCATAGCAGGTAGATCACTTGAGGTCAGGAGTTCAAGACCAGCCTGGCCAACATGGTGAAATCCCATCTCTACTAAAAATACAAAAAAAAAATTACCCAGATATTGTGGCGTGTGCCTGTAATCCCAGCTACTCAGTAGGCTGAGGCAGGGGAATTGCTTGAACCTGGGGGGCAGAGGTTGCAGTGAGCCAAGATTGTACCACTGCACTCCAGCCTGGGCAACAGAGCAAGATTCTATCTCAAAAAACAACAAAAAAAAAGAATAAAAAAGAAATGTGGAAAAAGGCTTATGTCAGCACTTACATCTGCTAAGGTAACAGCCCATGCTGACAACTTAGAGGAATTCCTGTAAAAATATAATGGGGTGAGGCAAGAAGGAAAGGACTGGGAAGTCCTTTAACTCACAGAGCTGAAGGTAAAAATGGTTCTGGACCATGTTTGGCTTCCTCCTCTACCTCAAAGATGTGCCAAAGACAACAACAGTGGCACAGCCATGCCAAAGATCTCACAGTGTCACTCTGGAGGGAAAGCCATGCTAATGAGTAATGGAATCATTACTATAGCTGTCTCATAAGAGGGAATGGTTGAGTCATTCAAGGAACACAGGCCTTCTCCTGGGTAGCTTCTGGCTGCCTTGTCACATATGACAAGGACACTTGCATAACTGCAGCTTCCTAGGCTGCAAATGACTATGGCTCCTGCCGCTCCCAACAGTTCCTGAATGTGTTAGTAGGCCCAGGTCTGCTATAGGGAAACATTGGTTTAGTGTCATTTAAAATGTTCCTAGAAGGTTAGAGCAGAGATTCTCTAACTCTGAGATAACCCATTTTATCTCCCATAAAGTACATAACACAGGTCTTTCTACATATGCGTGATAATATGAGAAACAGCACCAAGCATTTGGGAGGCACTACAGTCCTAATGAAGAGGACTTAGTTGATGAATAAAAGGAATTGATTTCTAAGAAACAGTTATTGCCAGAAAAAAAGAAAATCAATATAATTATTACTTCTATAATACAAAAACAGGTAACCATAAAGATTGAAAAACTTAAGGTGTAAATATCATTTACAATTTAAATTTTTCTTTTTTTTTTTTTTTTTGAGACAGGGTCTTATCTTGGCTCACTGCAACCTCTGCCTCCAGGTTCAAGTGATTCTCCTGCCTCAGCTTCCTTAGTAACTGGGATTACAGGCACCCGCCACCATGCCTGGTTAATTTTTGTATTTTTAGTAGAGATGGGAGTTTCACCATGTTGGCCAGGCTGGTCTTGAACTCCTGACCTCAAGTGATCCACCCACCTTGGCTTCCCAAAGTGCTGGGATTGCAGGTTTGAGTCACCGTGCCTGGCCCCAGTTTAAATATTTATAATGGAGACAATAAACAACACTTTGAATACTGCTGAAATCTGAAGTGGTAAAGTGAAAGATGAAATTAAGTGATCATCTCAGAAATTACAGGAAAAGGGAAAAAGGGGTGAACGGATTAAAGAAATGTTAGGAAACATGAAAATACCATAGATGGGATCTAACAGAGAGGTGAAAAAGAAACCCTAATGAAAATAACACAGGCTTGGAGAGCAGTCAATCCAGAGGTGAATTGAAGTAAGGAGATTCCAATGAGAAACACCCAATTTTTAAAAAGTAACACTGAAAAAACTTCTAATCTTTAAATGTACCTGAAGGAGATTTAGTTACTCAAAGAGTAACTAAAGATGGATAAGTGGTAGAGACATGGAGGAATATAAAGGAAAAGACCATATTGCCTCCTCTGAAATGAAAAAGTTTTACACAAAAAGATAATTATAATGTATTGGTTCACTGCAGGACACTGTACTATGTATAATATGCACAATGTTATACTAATGTAAGTGATAAATACTGACCTAACAAAAATGTGTATTTCAATTGCTTTAAGAGTCAGAGGAGAGAGGGAAAATGTATGTGTTTGTGTGTATGTTTGTGTGTGTGGCTGTAAAAAGCCTGATCTTTTTTTAAAAAAAAGAAATAACAGATAATAGCTAAAACCTTTTTTTGTATATACTTTAAGTTCTAGGGTACATGTGCACAATGTGCAGGTTTGTTACATAGGTATACATGTGCCATGTTGGTGTGCTGCTCCCATTATTAACTCATCATTTACATTAGGTATTTCTCCTGATGTTATCCCTCCCCCACCCCCCCACCCCATGACAGGCCCCAGTGTGTGATGTTCCCTGCCCGGTGTCCAAGTGTTCTCGTTGTCCAATTCCCATCTGTGAGTGAGAATATGCGGTGTTTGGTTTTCTGTCCTTGTGATAGTTTGCTGAGAATGATGGTTTCCGGCTTCATCCATGTCCCTACAAAGGACATGAACTCATCCTTTTTTATGGCTGCATAGTATTACATGGTGTATATATCCCAGGTTTTCTTAATCCAGTCTGTCATTGATGGACATTTGGGTTGGTTCCAAGTCTTTGCTATTGTGAATAGCACCGCAATAAACATACGTGTGCATGTGTCTTTATAGTAGCGTGATTTATAATCCTTTGGGTATATACCCAGTAATGGGATCACTGGGTCAAATGGTATTTCTAGTTCTAGATCCTTGAGGAATCGCCACACTGTCTTCCACAGTGGTTGAACTAGTTTACACTCCCACCAACAGTGTGAATGCATTCCTACCTCTCCACATCCTCTCCAGCACCTGTTGTTTCCTGACTTTTTAATGATGGCTATTCTAACTGGTGTGAGATGGTATCTCATTGTGATAATAGCTAAAACTGAATAATCAAGTAACAGAATTATAAGCATATTAACTGAAAGAGTTGAATAAAAGTGATTGCCTCTGAGGAGCTGGAATTAAAGACGGTGGCAGGTGTACATCTTGTGTTTTAGTTCGTAACTCAAAAGATGTATGTATATATCCACGCATATGTTGGGGTTATATAGGTATATATTTAAAGCAGACTGCCAAATTTTGAGGCTATATTGGTATATCATAAACATAAACACATTTCCTAGAAAATAAATATAGCCTTTCATTATCATTCTTAGAAAAAAAAGTTGCATGTGTCATGAGGGTAAAGAAGTAAAAGAATTCTGGATATTTTGTCCTAAACACAGGTATCATTTATTCTGGTAAAACATTAAAATGTGCATAAATGTTTTAATTTACAAGAGAAAACTAAAGCCTTTAGAAAATATATTTCTTATAGCAAAACATAGAAATAAGAGAAAAATAGAATAATATTAAAACAAAATATGGCAGAATATCAGATTATTGGCATAAGAATACTGACACCAAAAATACTGGTGACAAGTATCCGTTAAACTTAGCCTCTAAAATTATATTTAAGGAAGTGGAAAATGTTGATAATTATTTTTAAATTTCTCCTCATTATTTTTCTAATTGAATTATTTGTAATATTATAGATGTTCAATGACACTTTCTACAATATCTAGTAGGTTATGTGGAAAAGCTAATTCTATAACCACAACCAATTAGTGATACAAATATAAAATTTAATTGTTAAAAAACTCTATATTCCATAATAATAATAAAGTAGTTCAGTTTGATGACCATAGAGGTTGTTACCACTTAATGAAATGAATCATTATCTTATACTTCAATACGTTTAAATAGTTGGAGAGATAACGTTTGGTGTGAATACTCTAAATAATCTTACATTTCCAAATTCTCTAGATTTTAGTTGCAGACAGAATCATATGATGGATTTAACGTAGCTTATTTCACCAATTTTTCTTCTTCTGATATTTTCAACATGCAAGAATTTACAGTAAATCTGTCACTTGTAGACTACAATGAACATTCATCCAATCTCCATTATTGGTAAAAGATTTGACATGTGTTTGAGTATCTTTATCTAGAAGAACATGTTTCTGATGGTGACAGCCCTGCCTTTCTCTGGTATTTTCACTTATAGAAAAGAAAATACTTTGAAAAATTTAGGCTTTATTTAGACTTTTTAATTGATGCCTTCTCATTAACATAATGGAACAAGTTTATAGTTGAATTTCACATTTTCTCATTTTGAATTTGTTGTTTTCTTTTACCACTAGGTGAACATGCATTCTGGTTTGCCTGAAACAGTCTCAGTTTATACCTGTGATGATGGTACAATTTTTTTGTGTGTGTGTGAGACAGGGTCTCACTTTGTCATGCAGGCTGGAATGTAGTGGCACAATCTCAGCTCTATGCAGTGTTGACCTCCTGGGCTCAAGAGATCCTCCCACCTCAGCCCCTCAAGTAGGTGAGATTACAGGAGTGCACCACCACAGGCAGCTAATTTTTTGTATTTTTGGTAGAGATGGGATTTCACTGTGTTGCCCGGCTGGTCTCGAACTCCTGAGCTCAAGCAATCTGCCAGCTTCAGCCTCCCAAAGTGCTAGGATTACAGGCGTGAGCCATTGCACCGGCTGGTACAATTTTTAATAGTGTTTTTTGACTCTCTATGCCTTTGCAGTTTGGACAATAAATTACTTGGTCACCCTACTTTAAAAACAGACATTCTTTTAATCTCAAACAGAAACTAATAACATCATTCCTTGATACTTCTGGTAATCAAACTTCAGCTCTTGGAAGAAAGAGTTGTAACAAAAGGTTTTATCCGAGAGCAAAGACCATGTATAATATACGCTGAGAATGAAGAATTGTTTTTTAATATGTGACTTGGCCCTCTATAAAACATGAGAGGTTTGAGAGGATACAGAAGGAATGTGATTGAAGTAGAAGAGTGATTGATAGCCATGGCCAGGTAGTGGGGAATGTTTGCAACCTAGCAATAATAATAATCATTGTTGCTATTAAATGGTTCAGCAGCAATTTTCAGTGCATGTTGCCATGAGAGAAAAGATGGTGGAGGGTAGATGGTGGGCGGATTGGGTGGGAGAGAAGATATGGGGATCTAGCTGCTTTTTAATGTTTTTTTTTTTTTTTCAATCAATTCTCCTGCGTGTTTCCTCATGAAATACTTGTAGTTATTGTTTTCTGCCTATTTTTGGTGGTTTTCAAGACTCTGAATATCACTAATGATGTATGCTGAAAATGTAAGCTCAATCTAGGGAAAATTTTAAAAGCCTCAAAGTTATTTTTGTGCCTTCTATATATGAAAGAAGTTGGTGTATCCCAGATTAGAAGGAACTAGTAACCTAGATATATAAAGATTCTGGAAGAAAGGGAAAAAGCAAAAATCAGTTATCAAGTGACTGATCAGAAGATTACAGCATGATATCGCTTGGCACTAGTTGTATTATTCTCATAGACAGTGTTTCTAAAAACAAGGTGAGGCTGAAAGTAACCTTCATCAGAAGCATGTGAAGC
>NW_026655648.1:0-6769 GCF_009828535.3 Hylobates moloch
TTTTTTTTTTTTTTGAGTTTTTACACAAGCCTCTTTTGTATTCAGTGTTGTTTATTGAGGAGTGAATGAGAGACTACTGCCAGACATGCCAATGACACTTCACATTCAAGGGCTGGAAGCTGGAAAGCTTCCCGACTGAGTCACTGTATAAGCCTTCTGGGAAAAAGAACCAAAGTGACATCAAATATGCCATCTTCATGCTTGTTGTTTGTCATCAGTTTTTTTCAACTTTTGGGTCTACTGGTTTGCTGGGTAGTAGGCTTCTTTCTACCCCACAGAAAGACTCACACTCCAATTCACAATGAACACTGAGTGCAGAGCAATTTGTGTGAACACACGTCTATACTGAGTAACTGTTCTTAAAGCTGTTTTTCCTTAAATTTCCTTATGTCTAATGAGAAAAATTAATTTGATTTCCCTTTCCCCTTCAGGTGGTGGGTTATACCAATAGAAAAATACTCTCCAGTGCTACCGCAGGACTTCCAGGAACTCCTTCAGTGGTCTGGTAGAAATCCACGGAAACTCCATTCTGCAACACAGCGCTGCTCTTCCTGCTTGTGGCTCTCCAGAAGAATGGCCTGCACACAACACTACCGATCTCTTTTGCTCAAAAACAAAACAAAGAAACCTAAACGAAAGGGTAAGCGTTTATTTGGAGTTAGTTTTCTGGTGGGTGACATTAAGGCCCTTCACGCAGAGTTCAGGAGCTCCTGAATGGCGGCCTGCTGCTCAGGACTGAGCTGTGCTATGCACTCAGTCCACAGTCCTCCAGAAGTCTGTACTTGGCGAACGACATTGGCCAGACGTTTGGCACAAGGATCTTCATGTTTAATTGCCTCGTGCATTTCTCCTTCCGCGATTATACTGAATATTTTGGGCAGATTGGTATTGTTTGGGCCAAGAACAATTGGATGATTACTTTCAATCAGGTCACATAGATAATTGAAAGTCTGAACAGCTTCTTCTTTATCTTCAGGTAGTGGCAGCCAAGACAACCAGTGTGGAAGGACCTCTTCAACGTTTACACAGTCAGGCTTGAACTTCATGATTTTCCCTACTGCTGAGATGCAATTCTCTGTAGCATTGACATTTTCTTTGGTCTTAGAATCTGCAGACTGAATAACTCTTACCAGCAGGGGAAGTGCTTCTGTACAAAAAGGGAGATAATTATCTCCACCATACTGTGCCATGACTCCCAGGCCATATGCAGCTGCTTGCCTGACTTCTGGGCTGTTGTCACATACATATTGGAGCATTGGTCTTAAGAAATATTCTGCATATTTAAATGAGGCTGGACTACAGTGTTCTATGACATCATCAAAGATGCATAATCCCCGTTGTCTGTCTGGCCATGGTCTATGTGGACAAATGAGGTTGACAATTAATGGAAGCAGCTGTTCAAACCATGGTAACACATTTTCTTTGTAGCTACTGAATATTGAGTGTAAAATATCTGACACTTTGGTCAGAATATAAACATCATTATCATCCTCATCTTGTAGTGACTCTTCGACCTGTTCATCACGGTCTTCATCTTGTCTTTTAACTTGTCGTAATTCTTGATTTTTAAAATGTTCTTCAAGCTTTGCTTTCAATATACCTCCCAGTTCTTCAAAGTGTTCATTATTAAGGCATCCATCTCCCATTACTTCAATGCACTTTGCAAAAGAATGCATTATTTCTGAGAGGACGTCTGAATCTGGTTCTGTACCAATGGCCTTAATTAGAGCATGACACATAAAATGCCACATCTGTGTGAGATACTCAGGACCACGGACTCTTGCACACTCCAGGAGGAGAGGCATGGATTCTGCTGCTGCCACTCGAACACCAACGTGGAAATAAAATTTCAGTAAAGGGACCATCAGTTTGACAACCTGTTCGGTGTACTCCACAAAGCCTTCTTTTAACTCCTTAGCATAGCAAACCAACATCTGGCAAGCAGTTGATTTTTCTTCTAGCCCTGCAGTTTTAATACCAAAGCTTTGCTGATCTCCAAGGTTCACAAATTCCCAACCATCATCATCACTCATATTCTCCATGTCTTGGGTATCTAAAAGGGGTACTTCGGGCTTCATTGAAGCCGTCTTCATTAAAGGTCCCATAACCACTGGAAGGTATTGCTGAAATTCTTTTGCAAGGATTTTGCACATTCTGGCCCATGCTGAGATCATGTAAGAGATCTGAGGATCATCATCTTCCATATCATTGAAGTCTGTCTGGGTCTTTAACAAAAGCTGCATCACATCTGATGCATCCTGCATGAATTTTTCCTTCCCAACAGCCAGACCAATGAGGCTAATGCATTCAATAGTTTTTCCTCTCAGAAGTCTCAGTTCTTTTTGAACCGCATTCTCAACAATGTGCTTCAGTGATGGCATAAATAAATCATAGTAGGGGACAAATTTTTCTTCTGCAGTATCGGCAACTGATGCAATGGATGTCACAACTTGTTCCAAAACTAACTTGGTGCCTTTCTGAATCAACTCTTGAAGCTTCAGTACCATAATGGAATGCAGATGTTTCACCAAATTATCCAAGTATGGAATAAGTAGTGACTTGGGACAGTCTTCAGTAAAGTTAATGAGGGCAGCAGCTGCATGGGCCTGCACACGTTGATTGCCTTGGTCTTCCATGGTCTGCAGCAGAGCTGCAATCACCTTCTCATGAAATTTCTTTTGGAAACCAGGTGCAAAATCTGTAGCCATCTGTCCCACGGCATTACAGGCTGCATACCTCACTCTTGGATGAGGATCCTGGAGAAAAAGTAAAACAAAATTTACAATCTCATTTAGAATTCCTTCCATTTGCTGGTGGCACCCTTCACCAATGGCAGATAAGGCCATCAATCCTGCATGCCGGTATTTCCAGTCAGGATTTTGAAGCATTTGCATAATGTGTTCCTTGATCATTGGCAGAACGAGCTTTCCACCAAGTCCACAAGCCATTCGGTCTAGAGCACTCTCGCCTGCAACTGCATTGCTGTCAAAATCATCATCTTCTAGTTCATCTGCATTTGCCCAGTCCTCATCTTCTTCCAAATCAACCATCGTTGCTAACATCTGAGGAATAGTCTGTGCAACAATATTGGTATGTTTTCTTAACATAGCAGCTGCAGTCTCAGAGAGGGTGACGATCACTTCAAGGGCAAGCTGGCGCTGCATATTGTTGAGGCTAGTATCTCCACACAACTTTAGACTTAGCTGAAGAGTTGCTTCCAAGTGAGGACGCAAATACTTCGGAACAGTATCTGCAATCTCAACGAGGGATTTTAGGACAGAATCATCATTCTGGTAGCACGAGTCATTTACAGCCTGTAGAAATCCCGGTAGCAAGTCTGCAAAATGTTTGAACAGAGCAACATTATGCTCATTTGCAAGTATAAATGCAGCTGTAGCTCTAGCAGATAATGTTCTGATCGACGGGTGCTCCTGATCTTGCATACACTGAACTAACATTCGTTTGATGACGTCTAAATAGTGCTGTTGCTGGTTCCCAAAAATTCCAGGGAAGTTCCAGAAAATGTGAAGGGCAGCTTCCCGCAGTCCCACATTTTGAGAGCTGACTGAATCAAAAAGGAACTTCAAACCTTCGGGCCACTTGTTATTGCCATCCTCATCTATTAAATTCCTGGCCGGTTCTGCCGCATTATCACAAACTTTTTTCCTCATGCTAGATTGTGTTTCCATCTGAATAATCATGAGGAGCTCACTCTTGATGGCAGTCTGAACATCAGAGGGAAGTGCTGGATAGACTTCATCAAATGCAGATGACAAGAGACGTCTTAGGAGAACGGCGGCCATTTGTCTAGCCTCTTCAGCAGCTGTCGTATTTCTGATGGCTTGTAAGAGGAAGGTGATCTTTGACTGGCCTGGGATATTCTCATAGGTTTCCTCTGCCTGTTTCCGGACCACATTGTCGGGGCTGAGCAGGTTTCCTAGGAGCAGGTAGAACTGTTGCTGCTCCGCCGCGGCCGCCGCCATTGCGCTAGGCGTGAGAGAGAAGGAGGGAGGGGAGACAGGAGCTGTGAGGCGCGCTCGCGGGCCGCGGGAGGGGCGGGGGCAGGCCCAGCGCGGGGACCGTGATTTTTATAACAGATCAATGAAGCAGTAAAATATAATTGGTACATAAATTAACAAATATATACATTTGAAGTGTTCCATAATTTTTGTGAATTAAAGCAACACATTCCAAGGACTCTTACATTAATTGATTTGTTTTTTAAGCATTCATGTCTAAAGTTAATTTATTGTAAAATAATTGGGAAACTGGAGGAAGCACAAAGAATGCTACGATTTGCAGATGGAGGACTCACAGCATTGCATATTGGATTAGAATAAAGTCCAGTTGGGCATCTACATTCCTAATTATTTATTGGCTTTACTCAGTTCTCCTAGTGGAGAAATATCTCTTCTGTGGACACAGAGCTCACAAACCCATCCTTCTTCCTTCAAGAATTTCCTCATCAAAGTCTGCTATGGGACTTGGGGTTGATGAGTTTAATGTTTGAATTGCATTGATCATATGGATGATTTAAAGCTCTGTAATGAATATTGTGAAGAAAGGATATCTAATGTAAAGTTTCTTAGTTATATAAATATTGCCAGAAATTTTCCCAACTCACCCATATTTGCAGTTTATTTGCTCTCGAGGGTTTTCTGTCCCCAGAATTTGCTTTATGATCTAAATTGCTTCCTGTGGTTTCTTTAAGCAGGACTGGGAAAGCCCATCACCTTCTCTCCACTTTCTCCACATGAACCCGTGGGATCCAGCATATATGGATCCATGGGAATCAGACCAAAAATGAGTGAACAGAGGCTGTGATTGGCAGTTGCAGAGACCAGCTGGGCCTTCAAGTCTCTGGGCCATGGGGAGGTATGTGTGATATATATTTGCATTTTTATATCCATATCCTTCTCCTGCTAACCAAATCCAAAGGCAAAAGTTCTTACTTAGTATCTTCCATTGAATGAACTTGGAATCTCAAACACAAAATAATCAGAATTTTTTAAAATTATTATCTTGACCTCAGATTTGTACCTCTTCCTGGGATTCCAATGTAGGTGAACGCCCATATTTAATAAACATGTATTGAGTCTGTCCTTAGTGCCAGGAAGTGTTTTCAGCAATGACAAGACAGAAAACAGCCAATAAACAATCTCATGGAGGTTGGATCTCAGCAGGGGAAACACAGTGAATAGAGTCACTAACTGTAAAGAAACATCTTCATGTGGATGATCCCATCCTGAAAAGTTAGTCACCCTGGGGATTTGAAGCCCATTGCTGACAGCTGAGCAATGCATTTCTATAACCCTGAAGAATGGATTGACTTGTGCAGAAGTTGATGGTGTTTTTTTTGACCATGTGTGCTATAAATAATCCTGCATTGACAGGATGGGGTCAATCTCCTTGGCCTCACAAATGGCTGGGATCTTACTGTAAGGGAGAAATAAAACAGAACATTCCCGTCCTCAGGAAGAATTCCTAAGGACAATTAGACAACTGAGTGTGAAGAGGGAATTCGTCATCAGATAACCTCTCTCCTGCTCTCTTTGTGATGGAGAAAGACCAGCACAGATACAACAGCCCTGGAACCCTGCCCTGGGAAGGAGACAAGGAAGAAGAGAGGTAAACAGAAATGTAAATAAGGATGCCTGCAAGCAAGGCATGGCTTCCAGACTCCCCAACCAGAAGTGATGCTTTTTTGCCTCGGGCCCGGGGTTTGAAGCAGCCTGGCTTTCTCTCGGTAAGTGGCTGGTGTCTTAGCAGCTGCAATCTGAGCTCAGCCACCTACACACCACCGTGGGGGAAAGAACTGCCGACACTTTCATTAAAAAGTTTCCTGAGACGACTTGCATGCATGTTGATTTCATGATGAGCGCCACTGGGAAGAAGCCCTGAGCCGGTGGGGTGGGGCTGGAAGCGGCAGGTGCAGTGATGGGGCTGGGTGCCCAGGAGGCCTCAGTGCTCAATCAGGCCACAGTGGCCAAGCCCAGGCTGCAGGGAAGGCCGGCCTGGGGAGTGTGGGTGAGCACAGGCAGGCGCCAGCTGGGCAGTGTTAAGATGCTGGAGCAGCATCCCTAACTCCACTGAGTGGGGTAGTCTGGTTGGGGCAGAGACTGCTGTTACTTTGGCAGAGAGAGATGATCCCCACTGGGGAGAGGCTGTTCTGACTCTGCAGGTGGGACCGGGACAGATGGCCACCAGGGTGACCCGGCTGGTCTTCCTTTGCTGTGCTGAGCCCTGGGACAAGGAGGATTCCCGCCACGCACAGCCTGGGCCCGGGCTCTTACCTGTGGCCACCGCTCTGGCACGAGCCCCTCAGTCTTGGGTGGTTTCTGCCTGGTCCGGGATTCAGTGTTGCTGCTGAGTCCAGCCTTTCCACCACCTCCGCATGGGTCGTGGGTGTTGTCAGCTGCCTCCCGCCTTGGCTTCGGTAGCTCACCCAGCTTACAGGGGAGCTGCCCTAGGCTGGAGATGGGCACGCACCCTGGGTCCTACTTGAATAAATGCAGCTTGAGGAGACCCGGCCACATCCACTGGGCCACAGGTTATCCTCGGCAATGCCCACATCAGCCATCAGCCTCAGCCTCCCCAGGAGAGCAAGGCTCACACGACAAAGGCTGCCCGTGGCCGGTGAGGTGGCTGAGCCCAGCCAGGACCTTTCTTGGACTCCCAGGATGTGGCTCTGCTCGTGAGCTGCCTGGTCAGCTCTCTAGGGCTGAGAGGGGCCTGTCACACGGGCCCCTGCCTGCAGTGTGACCCTTCT
>NW_026655649.1:0-6768 GCF_009828535.3 Hylobates moloch
CATTCCATTCCATTCCATTCCATTCCATTCCATTCCATTCCATTCCACTCCACTCATCTCCACTCCACACCATTCCATTCCATTCCTTTCTTTCTTCAGGATCTCACTCTGTCACCCAGGCTCGAGTGGTGGCACAACGTCAGCTCACGTTTCCTTTCACCATTCCATTTCATTCCATTCCACTCCACTCCTCTCCACTCCACTCCATTACACTCCATTCCATTCCACTCCACTCTGCTCCACTCCACTTCACTCCACTTCATTCCACCCCTTTCCGTTCCATTCTACTGAGTCACATTCCATTCCCTTCTTTCGACTGTATCTCACTGTGTCTCCCAAGCTGAAGTGCAGTGGCACAATCTCATCTCACATTTCATTTCACCATTCCCTTCCATTCTATTCCATTCCACTCCATTCCACTCAACTCCATTCAATTGCATTCGATTCCCCTCCATTCCACTCAACTCCACTTCACTCCATTCACACCATTCCATTCCCTTCCGACACATTCCATTCCACTCCATTCCATTACACTGTACTGCAATCAACTCCACTCCACTCCACTCCTCTCCACTCCTCTCCACTCCACTCCACTCCACTCCATTCCATTCTATTCATTTCTTTCTTCAGGATCTCACTCTGTCACCCAAGCTGAAGTGCAGTGGCAAAATCTCATCTCACATTTCATTTTACCATTCCATTCCATTCCGTTCCATTTCATTCTATTCCATTACATTCTATTCCATTCCACTCCATGCCACTCCCCTCCTTTCAATTGCATCCAATTCCACTCCATTCCACTCCTTTCCACTCCAATCCACTTCACTCCATTCTATTATATTCCATTCCTTTCCATTCCATTCAATTCCATTCCACTCCATTGCATTACATTCCTTTCTTTCGACTGGATCTCACTCTGTCACACAGGCTGGAGTGCACTGTCACCACATCAGCTCACATTTCATTTCACATTTCCATTCCATTCCATTCCATTCCATTCCATTCCATTCCATTCCATTCCAGTCCACTACTCAACACTCAACTCCACTCGATTCCACTGCATTCCACTCCACTCCACTCGACTCCTCTCCACTCCACTCCATTCCATTCCTCTTTTCTCCACTCCACTACACTCCATTCCTTTCCATTCCACTGCATTCCACTCCACTCCACTCCACTCCAGTCCACACCATTCCATTCTACTCAATTCTACTCCACTCCACTCCATTCCACTCCACTCCATTCCATTCTATTCCATTCCATTTCGCTCCATTCCAATCCATTCCATTTTTTCGACAGGATCTTACTGGGTCACACAGGCTGGAGTGCAGTGGCACAATTTTAGCTCTTTTCATTTCACCGTTCCGTTCCATTCCATTCCTTTCCATTCCATTCCATTCCACTTCACTCCACTCTACTCCACGCTATTCGATTCCACTCCATTCCGTTCCACTCCTCTTCAAACCACTTCACTCCACTCCATTCCATTCCATCCCATTACATCCCATTCCATTCCTTTCCATTCCACTCCACCCCACTACATTCCACTGCATTCCAACCCATTCCATTCCACTCCATTACACTCCAATCCACTGCACTTCCTTCCACTCCCCTCCACTCCATTCCATTCCATTGCATTCCACTCCATTCCTTCCTTTAGACAGGATCTCTCTCTGTCACCCAGGGTGGAGTTCAGTGGCGCAATGTCAGCTCACATTTAATTTCTCCATTGCATTCCATTCCTTTCCATTCCATTCCATTCCATTCCATTCCATTCCATTCCATTCCATTCCATTCCACTCCATTCCATTTCATTCTACTCCATTCCATTCAACTCCACTACATTCCACTCCCATCCACTCCACTCCATTCCATTCCATTATTTCTTTTGAGAGGATCTCACTGTGTCACCCAGGCAGTAGTGCAGAGGCACATACTCAGCTCTCATTTCATTTCACCACTCAATTCCATCCCATTCCATTCCATTCCACTCCATTCCATTCCATTCCATTCCATTCCATTCCATTCCATTCCACTCCATTCCATTCCATTCCTTTCCATTCCACTCCATTCCACTCCATTTCAATCCACTCCAATCCACTGCTCTCCATCCCATTCCCTCACATTACATTCCACTCCATTTCTCTTCATTCCACTCCACTCAACTCCATTCCATTCCATCCCAATCCATTCCACACCGTTCCTCTCCACTAAACTCGACTCAACTCCACTAAACTCTTCTATACTCCATTCCACTCCACTCCACTCCATTCCATTCCATTCTGTTCCGTTCCGTTCCCTTCCGTTCCTTTCCGTTCCGTTCCGTTCCTTTCCATTCCATTCCGTTCCGTTCAGTTCCATTCCATTCCATTCCGTTCCATTCGATTCCTTTCTTTCAACAGGATCTCACTCTGTCACCCAGGCAGGAGGGCAGTGGCAGAATCCCAGCTCACATTTCATTTCACCATTCCATTCCATTCCATTACCTACCACTCCACTCTAATCCACTCCCATCCACTCCACTCCAATCCACTCCACTCCATTCAATTCCACTGCATTCCACTGCACTCCACTCCATTGCATTCCATCCCATTCCATTTCAATCCATTCCACTCCATTAAACTCCACTCCACTCCACTCCAGTCCATTCCATACCATCCCATTCAATTCCACTCCATACCATTCCACTCGACTCCACTCGACTCCACTCCATTTCATTCCATTCAATTCCATTCCACTCCTTTCCTTTCCCTTCCTTTTTTTCGACAGGATCTCACACGGTCACCCAGGCTGGAGTGCACTGGCACAATCTCAGCTCACATTTCATATCACCATTCCATTCCATTCCACGTCTTTCCATTCCATTCCTTTCCACTCCACTATACTCCACTCCACTCCATTCCATTCTATTCAATTCCATTCCACTCCACTTCACTCCAGCACTCCATTCCATCCCATTCCTATCCACTCCATTCCACTCCACTCCACTCTACTCCAATCCACTCCATCCCTTTCCATCCAATTCCCTTCCACTCCACTCCACTCTACTCCACTCCACTCTATTCTATTCCATTCCATTCCAATCCATTCCGTTACATTCCTTTCTTTCAACAGGATATCACTGTGTCACCCAGGCTGCAGTGCATTCCATTAAACTCCACTCCACTAAACTCTACTCCACTCCATTCCATTCTGTTCCATTCCATTCCATTCCACTCCAATCCATTCCATTCCATTCCTTTCTTTCGACAGGATCTCACTCTGTCACCCCAGCTGGAGTGCAGTGGCACAATCTCAGCTCACATTTCATTTCACCATTCCATTCCATTCCACTCCACTCCACTCCACTCCACTCCACTCCACTCCACTCCACTCCACTCCACTCTACTCCACTCCACTCCACTCCATTCCACTCCATTGCACTCCACTCTACTCCAATCCACTCTACTCCACTCCAATCCATGCTATTCCATCTCATTCCATCCCATTCCATTTCACTTCATTCCACTCCACTCCACTCCACCCGACTACATTCCATTCCATTCCAACCCATTCCATGCCACTCCATTGCACTCCATTCTACTCCAGTCCACTCCACTCCACTCCCTTCCCTCCACTTCTCTCTACTCCATTCCATTCCATTCCATTCCGTTCCATTCCATTGCATTCAATTCCATTCCACTCCATTCCATTCCATTCTTTCTTTCTACTGGATCTCACTCTTTCTCCCAGGCTGGAGTGCATTGTCACCACATCAGTTCACATTTCATTTCACATTCCCATTCCATTCCATTCCATTCCAGTCCACTGCACTCCCCTCAACTCTACTACATTCCACTGCATTCCACTCCACTCCACTCAACTCCACTCCACTCCATTCCCTTCCACCCCATTCCACTACACTCCATTCCACTTCACTCCACTCCACCCCATTCCTTTCTGTTCCACTGCATTCCACTCCACTTCTCTCCACTCCATTTCATTCCATTCCATTCCTCTCAATTCCACTACAATCCACTCCATTCTGCTCGACTCCATTCCACTCCACTCCATTCCATTCCATTCCATTATGCTCCATTCCATTCCTTTCCATTCTTTCAACATGATCTCACTGGGTCACCCAGGTTGGATTGCAGTGGCACAATGTCAGCTCTCATTTCACCATTCCATTCCATTCCACTCCACTCCACTCCACTCTATTCGATTCCACTCCATTCAAATCCACTCCACTCCAAACAACTCCACTACATTCCACTCCATTCCAAACCATTCCATTCCACTCCATTACAATCCAATCCACTCCATTCCACTCCCCACCACTCCACTCCCCTGCATTCCATTCCACTCCATTCCAGTCCATTACTTTCTTTACACAGGACCTGACTCTGTCACCCAGGCTGGAGTGCAGTGGCGCAAACTCAGCTCACATTTTATTTCACCATTCCATTCCATTCCATTCCATTCCATTCCACTCCATTCCATTCCATTCCACTCCACTCCACTCCCGTCTACTCCACTTTATTCGCTTCTACTCCATTCCACTCCACTCCACTCCAAACCACTCCACTACATTCCACTCCATTCCATCCCAGTCCATTTCAATCCATTCCACTAAATTCCTCTCTGCTCCACTCCACTCCACTCCACTCCATTCCATTCCATTCCACTCCATTCCATTTTTTTCTTTCAACAGGATCTCACTCTGTCACCCAGACTGGAGTGCAGTGGCACTATCTCAGCTCACATTTCATTTCACCATTCCATTCCATTCCATTCCATTCCATTCCATTCCACTCCACTCCACTCCACATCATTCCACTCCACTCCAACCCATTCAATCCCATTCCATTCCACTCCACTCTACTCCACTCCACTCCACTCCACTGCATTCCAAAACACTCCTTTCCATACCATTCCATGCCATTCCGCTCCACTCCACTCTATTCAATTCCACTCCATTCCACTCCACTCCATTCCACTCCATTCCAACCCATTCCTTTCTGCTCCATTACACTCCACTCCACTCCACTCCATTCCATTCCTTTCCATACCACTCCATTACTTTCTTTATACAGGATCTCACTCTGTCACCCAGGCTGGAGTGCAGGGGCGCAATCTCAGCTCACATTTCATTTCACCATTCCATTCCGTTGTTTTCCACTCCTTTCCTTTCCATTCCATTCCATCGCATTCCATTCCATTACATCCCAATCTATTTCATTCCATTCCTCTCCACGAAACTCCACTCCACTCCACTCATCTATACTACACTCCACTCCACTCCTTCCATTCCATTCCATTCAATTCTATTCCATTCCTTTCTTTCAAAAGGATCTCACTCTCTCACCAAGGCAGGAGAGCTGTGCACAATCTCAGCTCTCATTTCATTTCACCATTCCATTCCATACCATTCCACTCCACTCCACTCCACTCCCATCCACTCCACTCCACTCCACTGCATTCAGTTCCACTCCATTCCACCCTACTGCACTCCACTGCATTCAATTCCACTCCATTCCACCCTACTCCACTCAACTTCACTCCATTGCCTTCCATCCCATTCTGTTCCACTCCTTTCCACTCCATTACACTCCACTCCACTCCAGTCCATTACATACCATCTGATTCGATTCCACCTCATACCATTCCACTCCACTCCACTCCACTCCACTCCACTCCACTCTACTCCACTCCATTCCATTGCATTCAGTTCCATTCCAATCTTTTCCTTTCCATTCCTTTGTTTCGACAGTATCTCACTCTGTCACCCGGGCTGGAGTGCACTGACAGAATCTCAGCTCACATTTCATATCACCATTCCATTCCATTCCACGCTCTTCCATTCCATTCCATTCCACTCCACTTCACTCAACTCCATTCCGTTCCATTCAAATCCATTCCACTCCACTTCACTCCAGCACTCCACTCCATCTCAATCCATCCCATTCCATCCCATTCCACCCCATTCCATTCCACTCCATTCCACTCAACTCCACTCTATCCCACTCCACTCCACTCCATCCCTTTCCATCCCATTCCATTCCACTCCACTCCACTCCATTCCACTCCACTCCACTCCATTTAACTCCATTCCATTCCATTCAATTCCATTCCACTCCTTTCCATTCCATTCTTTTCTTTCGACAGGGTCTCCCTCTGTCACCCAGGCTGGAGTGCACTGGCACAATCTCAGCTCACATTTCATATCACCATTCCATTCCATTCCACGCCCTTCCATTCCATTCCTTTCCACTCCACTCCATTCCATTCGATTCAATTCCATTCCACTCCACTCCACTCTACTGAACTCCATTCCATTCCATTCCATTCCATTCCATTCCATTCCATTCCATTCCATTCCATTCCATTCCATTCCATTCCATTCCATTATGTTACATTCCAGTCCTCTCCACTCCACTACACTCCATACCACTCCTTCCCATTCTTTTCCACTGCATTCCCCTCCACTCCACTCTACTGCCCTCCACTCCACTCCATTTCATTCCATCCCATTCGATCCCATTCCATTTCACTCCCTTCCAATCCACTCCACTCCTCGTCAATCCACTCCACTCCTGTCCACTCCATTCCATACCATTGCATTCCATTCCATTCCCCTCCATTCCATTCCATTCCTTTTTTGCGACAGGATCTCTCACTGTCACTCAGGGTGGAGTGCAGAGGCCCAGTCTCAACTCACATTTCATTATACCATTCCATTCCATTCCATTCCATTCCCTTCCATTCCATTCCATTCCATTCCCTTCC
>NW_026655650.1:0-6762 GCF_009828535.3 Hylobates moloch
GCCCAGGGTCCCTGCTCTGCACACTGCACTGCTACTTCCACACATTCTCGGGTGCGATCTTTCTTCGTCTTTAGGAACAAGAGCCTGTGCCCCAGGAAGCAGGACTTCCCTCTCACCAGGGTACTCTCTGCTTTTCTTTTGACGAGTCTTGCCCTGTCACCCAGGCTGGAGTGCAATGGCATGATCTTGGCTCAATGCAACCTCTGCCTCCTGACGGCAAAGGAGTCTCCTGCCTCAGCCTCCCGAGGAGCTGGGAATACAGGTGCCTGCCACCACGCCCAGCTAATGTTTGTATTTTTAGTAGAGATGGGGTTTCTCCATGTTGCCCAGGCTGGTCTCAAACTCCTGACCTCGTGATCCACCCGCCTCAGCCTCCCAGAGTGCTGGGATTACAGGAGTGAGTCACCGTGCACGGCCCCTACTCCCTGCTCTTGATGCTGTCACTTATAGATACCATAGGTTCCATTAGGAGCAGACTCCTCTTGAAGCCCCTCACAGCGGGTATTGTGTACTATCACCAAGTTTCCCTCAGGGTCCCTAGAACAGAGCTTTGCCTATTGGGCCTCAACAGAAGCTTGAACAGAATAAGGGTTCACTAGTCCCAGACATTTAAAACAACAGACTAGATGTTATTTGTCTGCCAGATCTTACGTGGTACAGAGAGGATTCTTGAAAACACGATTTAGCCTCTTGGAGAAAACAGGTCGTTCTGTGCCCGTGTCCAAAATGAATTAACTGCGATTTTAACTCTAGGCCCGCCCCCACCTGACTGCAAACGTGGAAAGTTGCTAAATACTTTGGTACCTCTGACTTCCAAATTTAACAAAATGTGCAAATGCCCATTTCTATTTTCCTAGAAGTATGGGAAGGTTGAAATTATTTTTGATGGAGAGAGCATTTAGTTTCTCAGAGAGAAGAGAGGACATCATTGATCACTTTTGTGATGGTGAGCCTACAGAACTTACCGTAATTATTCTGCCCGTTGGCCAGGAAGTAGGCCACTTGAGTTACAAGAAATTTTTGTTGCAGGTTTCTGAACTCCTGTTTGTTCTCTACCAGCTGGGGGTGCGATTTCTTGTTGATTTCTAGATTGTTCATCTCTGCCTTCTCACTGGACCAAGGGCCGGCAGATACCACCATGCTGACGTTTGTGGCAGAAGAGGTGGGGCCAGGGACTGGGGAGAAGACACCCAAACACATGATGGGTTAAAAACTGGTGAAATCAAATAGGCTTAATTAGGACTGAGGGATATACAGTAACTGAAATTCTTAACTTACTGTTGAGAAAAAAGTGATCAGTCCCCACAGCACTTTAGGATCCTTAACGACAAAAACAATGTTCACGGTGCCTGAGCTCAGAGCTGAAGGCACTGCCAATAGCTCAGTCTCCGACAAGAGTGAGCAAGGGTGTGGCCAGTGTGCCAGGTAACGGTCTGCAGTTGCTACAACACAATTAGAACGTGGGGGTGTCATGGAATCTTAGGAGCCCTCACTCCAACTGCCAAGGCTTTGCTGAAACACAGGCACCCTGGTCTCGCCTGAGGGTCACCACCAATTGGGATCATTCCTTCAAAATTCACTCTCAGTATTCGTGTACCCTTCTGACAATGCCACAGACCCATCTCTTTCCCAATACATCTAAGCACATTCCTCACTGTTTATCGCTTGTCTGTGCAACATCATCAAGGCAGAAACAGTTTCCCAACAGGTTATATTTTCTTAATGGTAGTCATGATGTCACCCCACCTGCTCCGAGTTAAAACAGATCTTAAGGCTTTTCCACAAGTGTAAGATATCAAACTTTTAGCCTGCCCTGATTTCCTCTGGGTCTTCTGCAGTTTTGTCTGTATCCACTAGACAGTGAATGAATAATTCATTTGTGAAAAATGTTGTCTTTCCTGTCTCAGTCTTCTTCTTGCTGCTTCCCATTGTTATGTTGATTTCTTTTTTCTTACTGGGGCACCATCTTGGCTTTTCATTACACTCTAGACCAGTTTGACGTCCCTATGTCCAGAGCTCTTCCTCTATGTGGATTGATTTTTTTTAATGTCGCTCAGCACTACATCTTATACTTGTCACTTATGGATGTCATTCTAGTGTCGCAAGAGCTCTTTTCAAGTTATCAAGTGATCAAAATCATTTCTATAGAGATCTCCTGAAAACATGTGTGACCATCTATCTTGGGAAGTTTCATAAACCTCATGCTATTTTGTTGTTTCCATTTTGTTTTCCCATATACTGAAAAGAACAGGGCCATGAGCAGTTCTTATGGAATATGGTTTGATATCTGTTTTGTTAAGTTGGACTAACACCATTGATTTTTGGTTTCACTCCACTAACAGAACATGGCAAGATCAAGGTTATGGTCACGGTTGGTTGGTGATACTCTGTGTTGCAGTAGAAGATGAGTTTGAGATGAGAGGAATGAGTAGGAAAGAGTGATCCTCTGAACCACCTCCTTGCTTTCTCAGCTTTCATCCCCACCTAGGTTTTGTGAGCCTGGAACTTGGGAGACTGTTCTGTGGCCCAGGTCTCCTAAGATTTGCTGCTGGACTTGCCCGAGTTGAGGGTGCAGTGAGTGTGATCCTGGGCTGCCCAGCATTCATGTGGAAGTGTAGGAAGGAGGACTGGGTCAATCCCATTTCAAAGCGTGTCTCTCTGCAGCCCACACTGTCCTCCAATGACACTGTGAGGATACTGCTTTAAGACGTATCAATGGCTTCAAGTAATGTATCTTCTGGCATCTGGGAGACCTGACATTCTGTGTCATAATGAAAATCTGTCATGTTTCTTTATTTTAAAAATGATAAAACTGCAGGTTCACAGAGTTACATGGCTTACTTGAGGTCACACGGGGATGAGTTTTCAGCACTGCCAATAAAAGCAATCACAGTAATTATTCAGTAATTATTCATAGGATCCATATAATTCAGTAAATATTCACATAATTATTTACTAGTTGTTCATTGACCAATTCGTACAAGGCATTTTGCTCAAAACTGTGCTCATATTTGGACATTGTACCTTCATCATAATCCTGTGGTAATGCTATTATCCATAAGTAACAGGTAAGAAACCTGAAGAAGAGGGATAGCATCATGTATTTGGACATATTTCCATTTTTTTTTTTTGGTTTTTGTGATGCTGGAAGAATGAGCAGAATGAGTCATAGAAAGAGTATACATTCCTGTAGTATTTTCCAGGACAGAGGTGTGACCTCCCCTACTGGGACCAAAATTCCCGAGTGTCTGCAACCTTGCTTTACCAGTATGGGAAATAACCTCTACCACCTGGAATTCCCCTAGAACTCTGGAATATACAAGAGAAGTATGAGACTTGGGTCTTCCCTTGGCTGTGTTTAATTCACTCTTCTATGGAATACCAATGATTCTCACTAAGACTTTGGCCTTTTCATAACCACAATGTGCATTTTATGGAGAAGATTTTACACTTTGCTCTGTTTAGAAAGAATCAATATGAGCAATGGTTTAGGTTTTATGCCCTGGACTTAATATTTTTCTGATTCCTGTTTTGACATTAAACTCTCATGTAAATAGAAAAATACTTATTATTTCTCATAAGGCCAAGTTTGTTATTAGTTTGAGTTTTTGAAGATGAAACACAAACTTTTGATTTTATCTTTGTCTGTCCCCATCAGCACCACTAGTTGTCTCTCAGTATAACCTGGACTTGCCCCTGCACTTACCCTCGTCCTGCTGAACCATCTCCATGCACTGTCCAATTCCATCAGTGATTCGGGCTCCTCCCAAGGCTCCCTGAAAAGGGCACAGAGATCAGGACATTAGGCACATTCCAGACACAAAAGCAACCCATACTGTAGAGTGGGCAGCTGTGTTTCCACTTCCTTAATATTCCAGTGATGTCCTAAAACTGAAAGGAACACTTTCCCTTTTTAGGGGTCTGTTCTTCATGTCTCAGTGCCTCTGATCTAGTGAACACAACTGTCCTGAAAGTGAAAGAACTTGCTAAATTTCTAGTTTCTTGTTAGGTGGCTAAAATAGATTTATAAGACTTCCTTACTTACCTATGACTGCTGAAGTCTGAATTCTTAGCAGTACAATTCTTTTTCTTGTAAGGTGAGCAGCTTAGGAAAGATTGGCCATCTTGCTGTGCAAAAAGAGATAAACTTAATTTCTACTCAAAGCATGCTTGAATCTGAAATTAGGGCTTCCACTCTTCCGAAGTTGGAGTGTCACTGTGTCAGGCATGTGTCCCGAAGGGCTCGTGTCTCTGCTATACTCAAAGTTTAAATGGAGCCCAGCAAGCCAGATCTCCTTTACTTCTAGGTTCCCTCAACCGTTTCTCCTCTGCTTGAGAGACTGCGTTGAAAATATTCTTGTTCTGCTGTTGCGTTTTGGCTTTGGAATGATGTGGTGCAGCTCAATGGGTCCTACCCCCAAGGTGATCAAAGTAAGAAACAGTTGGGAAAGTCAGTGCAAATGCAAGTTCATTGTCCTCCTTGCAGGGATTCTGATTCAGAGGGCTCAGGTGGGGCCTGGAATGTGTTTGTTAACATGACTCAGATGTGCAGTCCATTTGGGGACCCACTGATAGCACTGACCTTACAGTTTATGGGATGATTCTGTTTTGCTGAAGAAACTGAGGCACAGAGAGTCTGTAACTTGCCCACGTTCCCCTTGCTGTAAGTCCTGCAGCCAGATCTCAGGTGGACCAGCCTCTTCCCATCTCCTTCCCACATTTTCCAATTCAGCTGGGTCAGTTCTTTCCAAGTATGTGTTTCTCTCTCCTATACCTCATTTCTGAAAAAAGGAAAACTTCTGGAATTTAACTTCTTTCACCTAACACATTTCCTCACAACATGCAGCCAGCAACATATTTTGGCCACTTACTATTAAAGTGAGATGCTTTTTTTTTTTTTTTTTTTTTTTTGAGTCAGGGTCTTATTCTGTCACCCAGGCTGGAGTGCATTGGTGATTATAGATCACTGCAACCTTGAACTTCTGGCCTCAAGCGATCCTCCTGCCTCAGCTTTCCAAGTAGTTGGAACTCTAGGCACACATCACCATTTCAGGCTAATTTTTTATTTTTCATAGAGACAAGGTCTTGCTATGTTGCTCACGCTGGTTTTGAACTTCTAGCCTCAAGCGATCCTCCCACCTAGGCCTCCAAAAATGCTGGGATTACAGGAGTTAGCCACTGAACCTGGCCCTGAAATGCTTATTTATTTATTTATTCATTTTTAATGAAAATACAGGACATGGAGATGTACAAAGACACCTTGCTTTATTACTGTTGGTATTATTATTATTTCTACAGTACAATTTATATATCACAAAATTCACCATTTTTAAGCATATATTTCAGTGTCTTTTAACATATTCCAAAACTGTTGCAACCATCACCACTACCTAATTCCAAAATATTTTCATAATGCCAAAAAGCACGCCTGTACCTATGGGCAGTCACTCTCCAATTCCCCCCTTCTTGCGCTCTCTGACAACCACTAATCTACTTTCTCTATCTATTGATGTACTTGTTCTGGGCACTTCCTCTATATGGAATAACAAAGCGTGGTATTTTCTATCTGCTTCTTAGAATATTGTTCTCAAGTTTCATCCTTTTTAGCCTGCATCAGTACTTCAACTTTTTCTGGCCAAATAATATTCCACTATATGGTTATACCACATTTTGTTTATTCATCAACTGATGGTGGCTTAAGATGTTTCCGCTTTTTAACTATTATGAATAATGCTGTGGAGGAGAGGACGTATGAAATGGTGAAGCACAGGGAATTTTCAGCAGTGAAACTATTTCGCATGACGCTGTATTGGGGATTTAGGACATTATGTAATTGCCAAAACCCATAATCTGTGAAACTCAAAGAATGAACTCTAATGTAAACTGTGGACTTTAGTTGATAATGACGTATCAACAGTGGTTCATCAATTGTAACGAATGGACCACACTAATACAACATACTAATAGGAGAAATTGTGTGCTGGAGGACAGGGGAGCCTAGGAGAACTCTCTGTACCATCCACTCAAGTTTTCCGTAAACCTAGAACTGTCCTAAAACAAAAAAAAGTCTATTAATTTGTTTTAATTAGGATGCAGCAGCCCCATATCAAGGTTTTGGTGGCATCCTGTTATTGTGTGGTTAGTGCTTGGCATTGAAGTGCACCAACCTGGAGTCAGAGCAGTTGGAGATTTCAAGGCCTGTGCCATTTGCCTCTAACCCTGGCGTGCCCCCGGAATACAGATAGCAGATCGGTTAAGGAGAAGCAGCCTCAGCAATCTAGACAGTGCAGGTTTCTGGTAAGGACAGGTAAAAACCATCTAGGTGGGCAGAACTTGGTGAAGACTAGAAACCACTGAGACTCAGCAGCTGCCCCAGTGGCACCAACAAATCAAAGGAGGGGGCTAGGAAGAGCTAAGGGCTACTGGATGAGCTCTCTGCCTGCAAGACAGAAGCAGATCCAGAGATTTTGGTAAATAATGTAGGTTTCAGTACAGTGTGATCTCTTCAAAAAACTAGAGAGAACAAAAAGGAAAGAAAAAGAGCATGAGAGAGAAAGAAAAAGAAAAGAAGAAAGGAAGAAAGGAAAGAAGGGAGGGAGGGAGGGAAGGAGAAAGAAAGGGAGGGAGAGAGGGTGGGTGGGAGCGAGAGAGGGTGGGTGGGAGGCAGGGAATGAATAAAGAGAGACAGAGAGCTGGAGGGAAGGAAGGAAAGAAGGAAGGAAGGAAGGAAGGAAGGAAGGAAGGAAGGAAGGAAGGAAGGAA
>NW_026655651.1:0-6761 GCF_009828535.3 Hylobates moloch
TTTTGTCCATTCAGTATGATATTGTCTGTGAGTTTGTCATAGATAGCTCTTATTATTTTGAGATATGTCCCATCAATACCTAATTTATTGAGAGTTTTTATCATGAAGGGTTGTTGAATTTTGTCAAAGGCCTTTTCTGCATCTATTGAGATAATCATATGGTTTTTGTCCTTGGTTCTGTTTATATGCTGGATTACATTTATTGATTTGTGTATGTTGAACCAGCCTTGCATCCCAGGGATGAAGCCCACTTGATCATGGTGGATGAGCTTTTGGATGTGCTGCTGGATTCGGTTTGCCAGTATTTTATTGAGGATTTTTGCATCAATGTTCATCAAGGATACTGGTCTAAAATTCTCTTTTTTTGTTGTGTCTCTGCCAGGCCTTGGTATCAGGATGATGCTGGCCTCATAAAATGAGTTAGGGAGGATTCCCTCTTTTTCTGTTGATTGGAATAGTTTCAGAAGGAATGGTACCAGCTCCTCCTTGTACCTCTGGTAGAATTTGGCTGTGAACCCATCTGGTCCTGGACTTTTTTTGGTTGGTAAGCTATTAATTATTGCCTCAATTTCAGAACCTGTTATTGGTCTATTCAGAGATTCAACTTCTTCCTGGTTTAGTCTTGGGAGGGTGTATGTGTCGAGGAATTTATCCATTTCTTCTAGATTTTCTAGTTTATTTGTGTAGAGGTGTTTATAGTATTCTCTGATGGTAGTTTGTATTTCTGTGGGATCGGAGGTGATATCCCCTTTATCATTTTTTATCGTGTCTATTTGATTCTTCTCTCTTTTCTTCTTTATTAGTCTTGCTGGCAGTCTATCAATTTTGTTGATCTTTTCAAAAAACCAGCTCTTGGATTCATTGGTTGTTTGAAGGGTTTTTTGTGTCTCTATTTCCTTCAGTTCTGCTCTGATCTTAGTTATTTCTTGCCTTCTGCTAGCTTTTGAATGTGTTTGCTCTTGCTTCTCTAGTTCTTTTAATTGTGATGTTAGGGCGTCAATTTTAGATCCTTCCTGCTTTCTGTTGTGGGCATTTAGTGCTATAAATTTCCCTCTACACACTGCTTTGAATGTGTCCCAGAGATTCTGGTATAAAACTCAATTTTAAAATGCTCTGTGTCACTGACAATGGGAAATCATATCCTTTTGCCATTTTTCAGTTGTGTAAAAATCTAGAATTTGATAATCATAAGTGCATTCTATTAACTTGACCCTCTCATCCTATTTTCAAAACACATTATGTAAGCTTAATACAATAGAGTTTCCTGAACCAAATACATAACTAAGTGTAGAAGCTCTTTTTAAAAAATTACATTACCCAAGATTAATGTAAAAAGTGTTAAGTTTTGATGTGAAATCAATAACTTGATCATGTTATATCTCTGGTGGTGGAAGGGACCTTAGGAGGATAAGGTAGTACAGTAAGTCGCCCAGTTTTGTGGAGGACAAAATACACTTATATAAGTAAAATTGTTGCTAAAAATTAATCAAATTCATTTTTCTGATTTTAATACTATTTATAATGTGTTGTCCTGTCTTCAGCATGGAAATTGGTGTTTCCCAAATTAAGAGAATAAATTTTTTGTTTCTTTTCATTGTCTACTATTTTGGAAAATTTTTCCTAAAACTTATAAACACATAAACAGATAATATAAAAATGTGTCTGATGTTATGTCTCTACATCCTTCACTCTTCAAATGAGTGTGTCTTACCATCATTGCTATTCACATGTAAAGGATGCCTATAACCTCGTGCATTAAAGGAAAAATAGTAAAAACTTTAGAACTGCAACTGAGTGAAACTTGAATATTCAACAATTTGGAGACAGAACCGTTTTTTATTTAGTTTGGTTTTCTGTCTATTTTCTTATCAGCAAGAAAACCTACCATTTAGAATTTTTTCACTATTCAGGGTTTGAAATAATGCATATATTTTATTTGAGAAACCATATTGAAATGCCTTTATTATTTTCAAGGAACTGCAGCAAGGTCATAAAAAATTAATTAAGAACATAAAATAGCATAATATTTATTTGCTAATTCAGTAATAGTTTTTTAATAAAAAATAGGCAAGACCACTTACCTAATAAACAGAATAATGTAGGTTAGTATTAAGTCGGAAATTGTGAAAGTCCTAAGAGTTAACCCTATTTAGAAAATAAATTAGCTGGCTAAAATTATTTATATTAAAATATGTATATTATATAAGTATTTTTATATTAAAATGATTATTCTAAATAGGGTTAAATATTTTTAACTACTATATATAGTATTTTTATATTATATATAATAGTATGTGTATATACACTCATAGTATGCCAGTAATATATATACACATATACATATGTGTATATTACATATATTATTTCTGTCAATATATGCATGTACACATATATATGTACATATATTATGTACACATATAAATAATATATGTATATATATTATGTACACATATAAATAATATATGTACATAATGGTATGTGTAAAATATATATATTATGCTGATTATATGTATATAAAATATATGTATATGTAATATATGTATGTATATTATACCTGTATACATGATATACATATGCTATGTATAACATAATATTCATATGCTATGTACAACTGACAATATGTGTGTATTTCTAGCATAATATATATACATATAATACACACATATATATCATATTAATATATTTGGCGGCTATGTATAACTGACAATCTGTGTGCATATGTAAATATATAAAACTTGCATAATATATGTATATTTTGCATACATATCATTATGTATATACACACATATATTATATATGTAGATATATATTACTGACAGAAAACAGAAGGCCTTTAGGTCAGAGGGAAAAAAGGCAGTTAATTACTCAATTACTCATAATAAAAGTGGCATCCAGAGTACTGTCCCAATCAACCTAGTGTTATTTGCTGACAGCAAGATGGTACCTGTACATGAGGTATATTACGGGAGGATAACCTAGAAATTAGAAATAGACAACAACTCTGATCGTATATGGGATTTCTTGTCACGTGCCCATCTTCTCCACAGAGAGTAACCTATCTTTAAAATACAAGCAGATCCACTATGTGGAGGAGAAAAAAGCGGTCTTTGTCTTTACAAACTTGGATGATTTCTGGGGAGGGAGGTACATCTAAGATTTACTGTTCTGTAATGTCTCCTTACATAAACATTCCTACGTGGGCAACACAGGCCTTTGCTCAGAGAACTCAAACTGATGCAATGTAAGGCATTCATGGAGAGTCGCCATCTCCCAAAAGCTGGTCTTGGAGTTTTCTAAGTTCCGCATTAGTGCGTCCTCCTCTCGGGTGATGCCTTGGCTTTGGTTGGCATCTGTTACATGAGGTCTTGATGCCTGACTTGCAGATAAAATTCAACTCTGTGCTTACTTCTGTTTCCAAATGTAGGACCCTGGAGAGTTTTCAGATCAGTGTTTTTTTTTTCGTCCTTCTGGTGTCACTCATTTTTTGTTTGGCTCTTTTATTAGAATTCCACATTTACTAATGATTGTCTCCCTTTCTAGGTCAGCTAAAATTTTTTAACTTTAATTATCTCCTTTTAATTAAAAAGTGAGCAATACTAGGCATCCAAAGTAAGTAATTAATTTACTTTATTCACTAGTTTTTAAAATTAACAATCACTCAGTGTCTTATGTGTGTGTGTGTATGTGGGTGTGTATGCATATATATATATATATATATATATATATATATATATATATATATATACAGCCACTGAGTATACAGAGATAAGTACATTACATTTTCTGCCCTAAAGAGTTTATAATCTAGTGTGAAAAGACAAACTTTCAAAGTAATTGCAATGTATTAACAAGTATATGCTGGAAATCTATAGAGGTTGAATCAATTGAGTTGAATTCAGTTTTACCATATGAGACAGGAAGGCTCTAAAAAGCTGAGAATGGTGAAGAAAAGGGTATCCCAGGCAAAAGAGCAACACGATCCACAACCTGGAGGCAAAGGTAAATGTAGCAGGAAACAGGAATAACTCCGCATGCAGGAAAAAGGGTTTAAAGAGAAGTTAGAGAACAGATAGTAACACTTCTGTTTATTGACATATGTCAGGTTATGAGGGCCTGACCTGCTATACTGAGAAGGCTCTATTTTATTCTTGTGGACAGTGGTTTTAAGACTTATTTTCTCAGTAAGGAAATTCTTCAATGGAAATTGTTTTAGTTAAAATTTAAAGCTATTGGCTGGGCGTGGTAGCTCATGCCTGTAATCCCAGCACTTTGGGAGGCTGAGGCGGGTGGATCACGAGGTCAGGAGTTCAAGTCCAGCCTGGCCAAGATGGTGAAACCCCATCTCTACTAAAAATACAAAAAATTAGCCAGGCGCGGTGGCAGGCGCCAGTAGTCCCAGCTACTCAGGAGGCTGAGGAAGGAGAATCATTTGAACCCGGAGGGTGGAGGTTGCAGTGAGCCGAGATCGTGCCACTGCACTCCAGCCTGGGTGGCAGAGTGAAACTCCGTCTCAAAAAAATAAAAAAAAAAAATTAAAACTATTGCTATAGGTAATAAGAAGCTTAAAGTGATGGTGATTGAGAATGCCTCATAATAGCTGCACTTAATAACAATTGCTCTAAAAATGGATAATGCCTTGAAGGAATATAAATATGGAGGGAGAAAGAATTACAATATATCAGGTAAGAAATGAAGAAAGCCTGGATTAGTGCAATATTAGTAGGGACAGAAAATATGGATACAGGTTAGGGAGTAAGATTGTGGAATAGAAGCCTATACCCTTCGTGCCCCCTGCCGTTTCCCTCTCAAACACCAAATTTTAACAAAAAGATCCCCAAATCATGGGAGCACTCACAGCACCTGGTTTAAATATCGTGTCACTGAAAGAGGCACTAGACGAGGAGAGGAAAGACAATTTTGAATCACCAATGCCACCCCTCCCCATCCCCTGGTAGCAGCCCTGGCATTCCAGAGTCTGGGCACTTGGCAGAGCCCTCACCAGAGGGGAATCACCCCTCCAAGCAGTTGTAACTTGTGTTTCTTGGCAAGTCTTGCTACCGCAGGCCAAACTTCTCTTGGGTCCTAGGAAAACTTGAAAGGCAGTCTGGGACACAAGGACTCAATTTCTAGGCAACTCCTAGCTCTGGGGTTGGCTCAGAGCCAGTGGACTAGGGTAGCATGAGACCTAGGGAGACATTGGCTAGGGTGGCTGAGTGAGTGCTTGTGCCACGACTGCCCCAACTGCAAGCTGCAGAACTTGCAGCAACAAAAATGACTCCTTCCTTCTGCTTAAGGAGAGGAGAGGGAAGAGAGAAGAGGGGACTTTGTCTTGCATCTTGGATATCAGCTCAGCCACAGTAGGATAGGGCCACAGACAGAGTCATGAGGGCCCCTTTTCAGGTCCTACTGAGAGGTGAAGCCAGCTGGACTTCCTGGGTGGAGTGGGGACTTGGAGAACTTTTCTGTCTAGCTAAAGGTTTGTAAACACACCAATCAGCACTGTGTAAAATGGACCAATCAGCACTCTGTAAAATGGACCAATCAGTGCTCTGTAAAATGGACCAATCAGCAGGATGTGGGTGGGGCCAAATAAAGAAATAAAACCTGGCCACCCCAGCCAGCAGCAGCAACCTGCTGGGTCTCTTTCCACACTGTGTAGTCCTTGTTCTTTTGTTCTTCCCAATAAATCTTGCTGCTGCTCACTCTTTGGGTCCTCACTACCTTTATGAAATGTAACACTCACTGCAAGGGTCTGCAGCTTCATTCCTGAAGTCAGCGAGACTACAAACCCACCAAAAGGAAGAAACTCCGGACACATCTGAACGTCTGAAGGAACATACTCCAGACACACCATCTTTAGGGGCTAACCACTCAAAAACACTCATTGTGAGGGTCTGCAGCTTCATTCTTGAAGTCAGAGAGACCAAGAACCCACCAGAAGGAATAAATTCCGGACACACTACCTCCCAGGTAACATTTCTAGACACACTCTGAGCTAAAAGGGAAGCCACTTCCTTGAAGGGAAGGGCTCAGTCCTGGCAGGATTCATCACCTGCTGACTAAAGAGCCCTTGGACCCTGAAAACCCCAGTGGCAATACCCAGGTAGTACTTTGTGGGCCTGGGGCTCTGAGATATGCTGACTTCAGAAGTGATTAGCAGACTCATAGCTGTGGTGGCTGTGGTGAAAGACTCTGAGAAAAGCAGAAGAAAAAGTGAAGGGTATTTTGTCTTGTACTTTAGGTAACAGCTTGGCCACAGTAGAGCAATAAACAGCCTCCTGGGGTTGCCATGTTCAGGCTTAGGCTCATGGACAGCATTTATGAAGCTTCCCTGGGCCAGAGAGGAACCCATTCTCTTGAAGAGTGAGTCCCATGCTTGGCAGCATTCACCACATGCTAACTGAAGAGCCCTTGGGCTTTAAGTGAACATCAGTGGTGGCCTGGCAGAACCCTCCGTGAGCTGGTGGTGGTGGTGGCTACAGGGAGAGGCTGTACCTATGGAAAGGGGAGGAAAGAACAGGAAGGACTTTGTATTGTGGAATGAGCTGATTGCAACATACTCAAGCAAAGATGTGGTAAACACTCAGCAGTGACTTGAGATCAGAAACCAAACTTGATATTGATACAAAGAAAAGAAGCTTACATGCTGCAGAGCTATTATCAAAACCTGGAGCAGATACTCGGCTTTCTTTCATTTTGGGTGAAAATTAAGGCCTGACATAAAGGGCATTTAGGATTTTCTGGTGTTTTCTCAAGACACA
>NW_026655652.1:0-6760 GCF_009828535.3 Hylobates moloch
TTTTGTATTTTTAGTAGAGATGGGGTTTCACCATGTTGGCCAGGATGGTCTCTCAATCTCTTGACCTCATGATCTGCCCACCTCAGCTGCCTAAAATGCTGGGATTACAGGTGTGAGCCACCGTGCCTAGCCTAACAGTTGGTTTTTATAAGATAGCTAGAGCAGGAGTGAGGAAACAATAATACCAAAAGCAGATTTTTTTTTTTTTTTTGAGACAGAGTCTCGCTGTCGCCCAGGCTGGAGTGCAGTGGCGCGATCTCGGCTTACTGCAGGCTCCGCCCCCCGGGGTTCACGCCATTCTCCTGCCTCAGCCTCCGGAGTAGCTGGGACTACAGGCGCCCGCCACCTCGCCCGGCTAATTTTTTGTATTTTTTAGTAGAGACGGGGTTTCACTGTGTTAGCCAGGATGGTCTCGATCTCCTGACCTCGTGATCCGCCCGCCTCGGCCTCCCAAAGTACTGGGATTACAGGCGTGAGCCACCGCGCCCAGCCCAAAAGCAGATTGTTAACATCAGGTTACTTCAGGTTACTTTCCTTGTAAGGGTTAAAGGAGGAGACTTCCTTAACATGCTGGTTCAGGTTGACTGGGCCTCTTCTGACTGATTGCTATGAATCTTCTGTTTTTAGAAAAAATTGGTCTAATGGGGAATTTTCTTGCTTCCTTAAAGTTTCAGCTTGATCGCATGACACTTAGCATAAGTGACTCCATTTTATTTTATTTTATTTATTTATTTATTTATTTATTTATTTTTTTTTTGGAGACGGAGTCTTGCTCTGTCCCCCAGGCTGGAGTGCAGTGGCGCGATCTCCGCTCACTGCAAGCTCCGCCTCCCGGGTTCACGCCATTCTCCTGCCTCAGCCTCCCGAGTAGCTGGTACTACAGGCGCCTGCCACCACACCCGGCTAATTTTTTGTATTTTTAGTAGAGACGGGGTTTCACCGTGTTAGCCAGGATGGTCTTGATCTCCTGACCTCGTGATCCGCCCGCCTCGGCCTCCCAAAGTGCTGGGATTACAGGCTTGAGCCACCGCGCCCGGCCTAAGTGACTCCATTTTAATTTGTTCTGTTGGGGCCTAGTGCAGGAGCTCAGTCCAAAACAATGGCTTCCCATACGTTTTATTTTACACCTTTATAATAAGTGGGTAAATGTAAGTAGAGCATTTCCCTTAATTCTGTGAGCCACTCTAGCAAGTGATTGAACCCAAGAAAGGGTCTAATTTGTAAAACCTCTAATTTGTAGCTAAATTGGACAGAAGTTGTAACATGAAGGTCTACTATTTGCAGTTGGAGTGTGAACGTGTGGAACTGAGTCTTTTTTTTTTTGAGACAGGGTCTCACTTTGTCACCCAGGCTTGGCTCACTGCAACCACCACCTCCTGGGTTCAAGCAACTCTCCTGCCTCAGCCTCCCAAGTATTTGAGATTACAGGCGTGCGCTACCACGCCCAGCTAATTTTTTGTATTTTTAGTAGAGATGGGGTTTCACCATGTTGCCCAGGCTGGTCTGGAACTCCTGAGCTCAGATGATCCACCCACTTTGGCCTTCCAAAGTGCTGGGATTACAGGCGTGAGCCACCATGCCCGGCCTGGAACTGAGTCCTTAATCTGTGTGATCTGACACTATACCTAGGTAGATAGTATCAGAATTGAGTTTAGTTGTAAGACTCTCGGTGTCTGCAGAAAACTGGAGAATTGCTGGATGTGGAGAAAAATCCCTACACATTTGATCACAGGAGTATTCTATGTTGAGTGCAATTATAGAGAAAAATAATTTGCTTTTCCTATTCAGTAGCCCACAGGCCCCACTGGGATCTCCTCTGTTTTCTGCCCTTCATCAGACTTGGGCTTGGGAAACACTCTGCCTTTGTTCACTTGAGTCTCCGATATTTGGCCTGTGGACTTTTAGGGTCCTCATCATGCTATGTTGTAAGCACTGATTTCCTTTTCATGCCACCAACAGATTTAAAGCTTCTTAAAAATAGAGACCAGGCTTTATTCAGCTTTTTATCTTAACCTAGTCCAGGGCCTGGCACACAGTCTGTGTTTAACAATGCTTGGCTGTCAGTTCTACTATGGTTCCTACATAGCTTTCTCTGGATGCTTTTCTCCAGGAGAAATGCAGCATTATCTTTCTCTACCTGGTTGAAATGCCACTTCCTGCAGAAGCTTCCCCAGGCCCTAAAATCACATGATATGTCTCACTTTGTGGGTGGTTCCCTCTCATCTGAAGAAGTTCACAGTTTGGTAGGGATTTAGAAGAGCAAACTAACTAACTGCAGAACAATGCACTGCAGTGCTAGGAAAAATTGTGAAAGACTTTTAAATGGGCAAATAATGACTGGGTGTCTTTCAGTGGAATGATGTGTGTTATTTAGAGTTCCAGGTTATCCAATTCTACGCTACAAAAGTGCTGGACTGTTTCACAACTCTGTAGAAATGAAAGTTAATTGGGAGGCCTGATAATGCTGTAGATGTTTTCTGTCTAGAGCTGGATGCAGGATGCAAACAGCTCTGTTCATGGCAATGCAAATAAATACATTTTGTCCAGTACGGAACAAACCGCCCAAGGGGTTCACCTTGCCTGCTGCCTAGACAGAGCATTCATCAGGACAGGGGAATTGCAATAGGGAAAGAGTAATTTATGCAGAGCCAGCTGTGCTGGAGACCAGAGTTTTATTATTACTCAAATCAGTCTCCCCAAGTATTCGGGGAGCAGAATTTTTAACGACAACTTGGTGGGTGGGGGAAAGCCAGTGAGCCAGGAGTGCTGATTTGTCAGAGATGAAATCGTAGGGAGTCGGAGCTGTCTTCTTGCACTGAGTCACTTCCTGGGTGGGGGCTACAAGATCAGTTGAGCCAGTTTTTCGATTGGGTGGTGCCAGATGATCCATCGAGTGCACAAAATATCTCAAGCACTGATCTTAGGAGCAGTTTAGGAAGGGTCAGAATCTTGTAGCCTCCAGCTGCATGACTCCTAAACCACAATTTCTAATCTTGTGGCTAATGTTAGTCCTACAGAGGCAATCTAGTCCCCAGGCAAAAAGGAGGCCTGCTTTGGGAAAGAGCTGTCTTTGTTTAAACTATAAACTAAGCTTCTCCCAAAGTTAGTTCGGCCTATACCCAGGAATGAACAAGGACAGCTTGGAGGTTAGAAGCAAGATGGAGTCTGTTACAAAGTTAGATCTCTTTTGCTGTCTTAGTCATCATTTTGCAAAGGCAGTTTTATAAGTAAAATTCCATTTTAAACAGTTATAAAATCCTACTAGTTTTCTCCTTAATTCATGATTTAAATAAATGTATGTTCATTCTCTGTGTGAGTTATGCTTTTATCATTTTGAAAACTATTCTTTAATAGTGGTATCTGTGAAAGAGAAAGCAAAATTAATACACAGTGAGCATTTATTCCGTGTCAGGCACTGTGCTAAGGGTTTTATAGATTTAATTGTCATGGCGACCCTGTAAGTTAAGTTCTATTATTAGTTCCATTTTACAGATATGGAAACCAAGGCCTAGAGATTAAGTGACTTTCCTAAGGACCCAGAGCTAGCAAGTGGCTGAGATTTGAGACCTGAGATTTGAAAGACTTGCATTGTAACTGCACTTCAGTCAAGAGGGCAATTGAAATTGTGGGATCAGGTAAGGCTTCCAAATTTCAGAGGATAAGGTGTTGGTGCAGAGGGGAAAGAAGGGCAGGGCTTCCAGGTACAGGTCAGCCCTAAGAAATGCAGTTGGCCTGGAAAGCAGGGTGTGGGCTGAGGAGTGGTAAGAGATAAGGCTGAAGGAAACTTCAGGAGTTTCTTTCACGGAGGAAGGAAATCACGGAGAGCTCTGTGAGGCCAGAAGCCAAGGACTTTGGACTTTATCCTCAAACTACAGTATTTTAAGCAGAAAAAAAAGACATGATTAGATTGAGTTTTATTATTTTTATCTTATTGCTTTTGTTTGTAGTTATAAAAGATGTATTGGCTTTTTTTTAATTGTTGTTAAAACAAAACAAAACGAAACACTGAGAGATTTGGCCCTTTTAGAAAAATTATTTTGGCAGCACTGTTGAGGCTCGATCCGAAGTGGTGAGTGAGAAAAGAGGGAAGCTGTTGGAAACAGCCAATAGCAAGAAACACAAAGAGGAGAGGATGGAAAGGAGAAACAGTAAACTAGCTGAATCTACAGGATTTGGCAACTGTGGCATGTGGGGGGTAGGAAAGGGTGGGAAGGAGGGGCTGGTGCACAGGGAGAGACCCCTCGAAGTGCCTCGCTCAGAAAACCTACTGCAGGCCTGGTTACTCATTCTTAGCATGTAAGAACTGAGACGGTACTTGAAATTTAAAGCAAAAAGTGTTGATATCGTTTGTACAACTGCCATTCTAAAAAGCATATACAAATAGAGCCTGACCAAAGTACCCAGGCCTTTTTTTTTTTTTTTTTGGCCTCAAGGTGGTTAGAAGGCGCGTAGAAAAAGAGTGTTGAGAAAGGAAAAGAAAGATAAATCACAAAGACTACAACCATTATAAACCTTCTGTTGACAATTACACACATACAGATTGTCAGCACACCAGGTGACTTTTAATCCCGGTCCAGTTCCCCTCCTGGCCCTCTTAATGGCTTCTGGCCACTTCCTCTTGGGATCTGGCCAGAGTAAGCTCAGGAAATGCAAAGTTTTAATTCTGGAATCAGTAAAGCATATTAGGAAAGGAAATCCACAGTGAAAAAACATCACATTATGCATTTCGAAGCCAAGGGACAGAATCAGATTGTAAATTTGTGGGGACAGGAACCATTTTACACATTTTGGTGCAGAACTCAGGGATTGGTTTAGCCATTATTCACCCTCAGGTTCACCCAGGATTTGGTCTCTTGCATTCTTGTATGATTCCAAAGCTTCCATCCAGCACAACCTTCAGCTCTAGCAGTTAAGCTGTCTGCAGTCCTGTTTTGTGCTCCCTGACAGCAGGGGAGGATGACCCGCCAAGATGAAGGCCCAGATAAAGAGTCAGTATTTTTAATTATACTCACTTCCCTAGGATTTTGCAGGATCAGACAATAGAATATATTTGAAAGGCCTGGCCGGGCGCGGTGGCTCACGCTTGTAATCCCAGCACTTTGGGAGGCCGAGGCGGGCGGATCACGAGGTCAGGAGATCAAGACCAGGGTGAAACCCCGTCTCTACTAAAAATACAAAAAATTAGCCGGGCGTGGTGGCGGGCGCCTGTAGTCCCAGCTACTCGGAGAGGCTGAGGCAGGAGAATGGCGTGAACCCGGGAGGCGGAGCTTGCAGTGAGCCGAGATTGCGCCACTGCACTCCAGCCTGGGCGACGGAGCGAGACTCCGTCTCAAAAAAAAAAAAAAGAAAGACCTTTGTAAAAATTGGATGAGCTATACAATCACTAGCTGTTCTTTATTCATTGTTGTTCTGGTTGATGACCGAACTGATAACTTGCTACACTGCATTGCAGAATGTTCAAGGAGATTCAGATTTTTACAATGACTATGCACTTAATATATTAATGTTACTATGTGCTCAATGGTGTGCTGTGTACTTTCACACGTAATCCTTAAAATAATTTTATTGTGTTTATCAAAGATCAGATAGATTAATTTTCTCAAAAACATAATTTTTGGTCTTTTTATGCTCTCCCAAGATTGGATTAGGTTTTGCCATGTGTTACCACACCACAGAAGTTACTACATATCTTCCCCACTACACTAGAAGCTGTGGGTGCTAGGAACTATATTTTGTTCACTGCTTTATGCCCTCTATCCAGCTAATGGAGCCAGGCACAAAACACAGAAGATGCTACAAAAATAGTTTGGGTGAATGAATGAAGGCTGATTTTATATCCATTGCTCTATTCTGAAAACTACTGTTTTCTTAATAACTTACTGTTCATCATCTATTTTTCCCTACTAGAATGTAAGATACTTGTGAAAACATATTATTGTGTTTTATTCACTGCTGGATTCTCAAAGCCTGGAACAATGCCTGGGATATACTAAGTGTCCAATAAATATCTTTTGGTGAATGAACAAATGATAGTCATGTGGACAAGCAAATTCCACCTCTTTTTGTGCTATCACTGTATTTTTTCTTTTTCTTTCCTTTTTTTTTTACGATGGAGTTTCACTCTTGTTGCCCAGGCTGGAGTGCAGTGGTGTGATCTCACCATAACCTCCGCCTCCTGGGTTCAAGCAATTCTCCTGCCTCAGCCTCCCTAGTAGCTGGGATTATAGGCATGCGCCACCATGCCCGACTAATTTTGTATTTTTAGTAGAGATGGGGTTTCTGCATGTTGGTCAGGCTGGTCTCGAAATCCCCATCTCGGATGATCTGCCCACCTTGGCCTCCCAAAGTGCTGGGATTAGATGTGAGCCACCATGCCTGGCCTTGTATTTTCTTTTTTCTGATGCTGATTTCAATAAGATAATGCTCAAGAACAACACAACACCGTGATGTGGGTGAGTGGCTGAGAGCTGAACACTCTGGCTTCCTCAGGTAAATACTTGCAGCTGAATGATGATTAGAAGGGAACCACAGGAATGCTGTCTCCAAGAGCACTGCCTGCAAGAAGAAGGCACAGGTGGCCAGTACAGGTGGGCTGTGGACTCTACACTTCACAGCTTTGGTCCAGCACCAGCAAAATAGTGATGCAAGACTATGGTGCTCTTAGGCCGGGCGCGGTGGCTCACGCTTGTAATCCCAGCACTTTGGGAGGCCGAGGCGGGCGGATCACGAGGTCAGGAGATCGAGACCACGGTGAAACCCC
>NW_026655653.1:0-6759 GCF_009828535.3 Hylobates moloch
CACACACCCACTGCACTGCCAGATACCAGGGGAGGGAAGCACAGGAGGACCCACGTCTAATAAGGCACGGAAGTCAGTGTCAGTTACTAGCCATGTCCTCAGGCTCAGACACCTCATCCTGAACTCCAAAGGTTTCTCTTACAGGAAGATAAGCTCAAATGATCCGATCTGCTTTGACCGACCAAATGACCCACTGATGGGTCTACAGAAGTACCATTTAACATTTCAGTACAGGGTTTCCTTCACATGGAATTCCAGGCTGTGACTCTTCCTACCAGTTGGAATTATTCTTGGTTCCAATGCTTGGGAGTCAGACCTGTTGGGTGACACCTTGTAAATAATAAAGCAGTCCCTGATTGATCCCCAAAAAGACAGTGATCGGTCACAAGCAAGCTTTATCAAGGCCAAGTCTCTGTAATCCTTACATTCTAGCTTGACCTACCTACAATGTAACAGTTGACCAGTTGAAGGAAAATATAAAATGTACAGTTGTGCCGCATGCCATTGTTGAGCCTTCCAGCCACTCCCCTGGGAACATCCGGGTGACTGCTGTATTTGGTAGACCAGCACCCTCCATCAATAGCAATCACACCAGCCTATATTCTGGGAATCATGTGATGCAGCAGTTTGGATACAGGTTGGCACACTCAGACAGGGGGTTAGAGTGCAGGACTTTTGTACATCCTCCAAGCCCAATTGTGTTTGGGCACACCTTCTGTAGAGCTCTTTTTAGCCTGGGAACTCTGCCTTCCTGGGAAACTGGGAAGATGGTTCGTCATGTTCACTCAGTACAGAAAGTCTTGTAAAAGAATCAGAGGCCTAAGTCACTACAGATTTCAATCTCATTCTACAGACAGGAATAATGACAGCAAGTTTCACTTAATAAAAAAGGAAGAGGGCTTGAAGTCAGGGAATACCACCTAAGCAAGACATCCATTTTGCCACCACCCACAGCCCAACAATAGCGACCTCATTACTTCCTCATTAACTCTTAGCTTATGGCTTTGCAAACAAGCCTAGGCATTGCTGACCACAACCAGGAATACCAGAGCTGGCCTACTTTCAACTTTTGTAGTAGATGAGAATCAATGTACTTCATAAGCGTCCTCATTATCACCCCTTTATCAGAAGGGCAAGACACTAAAAGCAGATATGTTCCTGAATAAGATATCATTTGAGAGTTTATAAGCCTCCGTTTTTGGTTATAAACAGATGTTTATAAACAGATGTGGTTGTGTTTGTGGATTCGGTAAGAGACCAACTTATGCTCTAAATGCTAACTGAGAACACTATTTCCAACACTCCAGAACTTCTTGGCTATGCTTAGAGCACCAAGAAAAATACGTCTCCCAGGGCCCCAACTTTAGGGAAAATAAATGACAGCTCAAGCTAGCTCATTATGAATCTACTTTAAGGGGGATGACATGAGGCCTAAGATGAGAACATACCCTGATCTGAGGCCAGTGGTCTGGTTTCTGGTCAGTACACTGAATAGAAACTGACTACATAGCCAAAGAAAAGGAAGTCTATGAGAAGTACATGCAGAGACATAGAGGTTTCATGTCACATATTAAGACCCACTGCAAAGCAACTATAGGAGACTCACTGGATGACCCAGATGGAATAGCTCTGCCAGTTTTTAATCAGTAAGCCACCAAGTGAACACAAGCCATGGTGGCAGAGATGGAAGCTACGCAGCTGCCCAACAGCATCAAAATACTAGTTTCTAGGGCAATCTAGCTACTGCTGCTTCCACAGCCTTTCAGAGACAAACATTGAATCCAAATATAGAACTCTGATAAGGAGACTGACACATCACTTGGTATCAAGTGGACTACAGCAAGTCCCTTCAATTCTAGAAAAGCCAGCCAAACTCACAGGAATAGCTACCTTGCAATGCATTTGAAGAGCCTCAAATAGTTCCACCATCCAGAGGCATTTACTTCACAGGACTTCCTTCCCATTCCTGGAACTTATCAACACCTAATCCCAACTTGCCAGCTGCGTGCAAGATGACATATGCTGGCAGTAGGGGAGTTTAGTTTCCATTAAAACTGAAGCACTGTAATAGATTCAGCCATAAATGCAAGCATGTATACCCATGTAGACATTCAAGTCTACAGGGAGAGAACCACCCAAGTCAGGAAGATAACTAGGCCCATTCCTGCATTACTCTAACACTATGGATATTAAATTTATTCCATATTGATGTGTTCTGAGGTTTTTTAATCATCTTCCAGAAGATAATCCCCACTACCCTTCCCAACCTACTATTTCAACATTTATCAAGTTACCACCTCCCATTTGCTCTGGGCCTATTACTTTGTATTCCTATTTCTGGTCTTATGTTCCACTACAAGGAGTATCTTTCTCTTGATCCGAGTGAACTCATGTCCTGGGTGTAGCCCTCTACCCATGGCTCTCATTGATGCCTCAAGCAGCAGCTCAATGAGCACCCAAAACTGAAGTGTCCAGAGAAAGCCATACTGACCAATGAGGCCAGAATTCACATTTGATTGGAGGCTCATTGAGTCCAGACTTACTGGGATCTCAGCAACTCTAAGTCTCCTACAAGTGTTCATGTTATTAACATTGACCTTTTGGTAAATTCTCTAGTTTGCATGCTATTGCCATTTCATTTAAGCCTTCTACCAAAGATTGCTGACTTCTGTTTTTCCCCAAATGTGTCAGGCTCAAATTACAATAGCATCAAGAACCGAGCAAAGTGATTTTCACATTGCATCCATATAAAGAGAAACTAGAGAAAACAAAACCAAGTGTTTCAACTGCAGATTTCAAAGTGATGCAGCTTAGAAATTATAAAATTTATATTCCTCACATAAATGACCAACTCCAACCTTGCCCAAACCTTGGTTGTAACATACTAGTCCTTCCTTTGCCAAATATTGTGCCTCCAATTAATAAGGTGGGTTGCCAAGATGCACCAGGATACTTTGCAGAACTGGCACCAACAATTTTGTTTGACCAATAGACAACTTGTTTATAAGACTCCAGAAGTATGCTTACCCAGAACAAACATAAGTGAAGAACAAGGTAAAAGCATCAAGGATATTCCTGCAACACCATGAGGGGCCAGCTCTAGTCATATGTGACTGCCCATGACCAGGACAGCAAGGCTTCAAAAAAGTCAGGTGAGCGAGAGAGGAAGAGACTGATACTTGAAGAGCTCGGGAGGCCACGTTGGCACCACAGGCAATAATTGCTGCAAGACTCATTGACACCAAAGCTATAAAGGCTCATTTTATTCCTTCACATATTCAAGGCTTTTTGCTGCAAGTTTCTGGCTCCAGTGTTGGTGTATATTTGGTGGCAAATTTCACTACAGATGCAAAGGGTTGGGTTCACCTGTAGTTCCATGCAGGTTGACTTGGGTACCCAACACTCCCTGGAGAAGTGCTTTTCCCTTCCTGTTACCAGCCTGCCCTTTCCCACTCCTAAACCTAGAAGATTATGTTATGTTATACCCTGAATTTGCTAAGAGAAATGAAGATGAAAGGGAAGGAAAAGCAACCTAGTTTGAACACAGTGTAGAAGACCACAGTATGCCACCCCAGAAAGTCCTTAAGCTAAAGTGCATGATTGTGAGTGGAAGGCAATAAAGCAGATACAAGGAAAGCTCACACAGTCAAGAGCTCAGAAGCTGATCATTTGTGCTACAGAGAAAGTGGCAGGGTCAATTGTACTTGAACTGTTTACCAATCATTACAAATTGTCCATGCCACTCCCGCTGCTACAAAGGGGCATGTGCCTGCAATTGTTTATCCCATATAACAATCTGAGGAGATAGCTTTCACCACTGACTATGTACATAACTATGGTATGCAGTGTCATACTCTCATTTTGGAAGCATTTTCCTGTGCCAATTCATGAGTAAACCTGATGGCACTGTTACTTGGCTCCCTCCAGGCTATGGATCTGAGTCCTGCAGAATTGCAGTCACTGATGATTCAACTCACCGACTTGGTCTTTACCATCCTGCAATTAGTATTTTCATTGCTCTTTTGTGATTCAAGAGACAACTCAGCTTCTGAGGACTGGTTCAATCCATTCAAGTCTGCTGCAGGAATCAGTGATATGTATATTAATTACCCACATCTTGATGTGGCTACACATATGTCTAAGATGGCAGTGTATAACTGGTGCCATAGAACCCTGATCAGAATACTCTCGACTAAGGACAGATGTTGGGCAACCATTCATGGTCCAAAATCACCTTGTTGCAAGGGAAACACAAGTGACAACACTAGTCACAATTAAGAACTTCCTTAGAGACTGACACCATGCGAATTCTTATCCCTGAAGTAACTGATGAAATACTTAAGCTTAGAAACGCATGAGAGTCTCTTGAAGACTGTAGGATCTGAATGGTTTCCTTATGCCAAAGTAACTCGACATCTGGATGCTTCAAAATTAAATAGCATTCCTACATCTTGCTTCTGCAGCATTTTATCATGTAGAGACCAGCTCAACCACGCTGAATTACAGATAGGGGAATCCAATACCAGGTGATATTCTAGAAATATGATTGAAGGATGCATACAAAAAGCATCAGGAAAGATCAGGTCAATCAACATTCACTCAACAATGAGATTCTCATTGCAGAATAACTCGTGAGATGGTTCAACACTGGGATCCAAAGGAGAAGGAGCAAATCCCCACCTCTACTACAGGAGAGTTTCTAATCAGCCATAAGAGTAAAGGAGGTTATAAAATGGACTTTACTAACTAGACTTTGTCTATCATATGTTTACCTTCCCACCACTTGCCATCCCCAGAGACTCATGGTCTGGTTCCCTTGTCTGCCTCTCTGGAATTGTACCACTCTTTGTTCTAGATGCTACATACTGTCTAGCAAGGCCTTTATACTTCCTTATGGCTTCCACAGTGTAGACTCCTCTCATGCTCACACTAAGTTATAGGTGACTCAGTGTGTTCTGAAGAGGGACTGGCAGATCTACACTGAAAGCCACCCCCCACCCCCAACACACTGTAGTGGTCCTCATTACCAAGAAATGGAAACCCCTGGACACCAGTGATTTTTAAACACAGGCCTTAACCCAAAAAAGTCATCTGGATGCAAGCTGCACTAAATGCCTAGGCAAAGCTGAAGGAGCCAAACATACTGCAAGTTTCAAAGTGTCCTGAGAACAGTACACTAGGTAGCACAAAAGCACCCTGGAGCCCCCTGAATTATGCTGCCCATTTCAGGCTCCTCTAATATGGGAGATGGTTTATTCCAATTTTTCACAATTTCTTCTGGTATTCTCACCCTGGGTACTAGTTATTTTACCATCTGGTCTGGTTTCCTGCCTAGTGTTGGCTCATCTAGGGAGTTCTTTGTCTTACCTATCTAGCCTAAACACAAGTGTCTAAAAACAAAACAAAACAAACAAACAAACAAAAAAACCAAAGTTGGCCCTTCCTCCTGAGTTCAGGAGAAACAGTTCCCACTGGGGGTTATCAATGGTCTAGAGTCTATGCATCTACTATGGAATATATATACTATGGAGTATATATCGTTTTATCCATTCAGGGAGACCAGGGAGGATCCCAACACAGCCCCCCCAACTGGTCAAGGGAGAGGAGATACCAGATATCCATCTTCCTACCACTGAGATGCTGGAATGGTATTTTTCTTTCTACTGGTCCATCTTTCTTGATACCTGGGAAATATGTAGATGCATTTTCTGTATAAATTTAATAGTTTAATGGTGTTTATCAACAACCATGGAGAATAATCAGGGTAACTGATCTTAGTGTAACACCAGATTAGTGCAAAAGTAATTGCTGTTTTTTGTCATTACTTTTAATGGCCTAATAAGTTATCTAGGGGAAGTTGTCTGCCTATCAACTACATGTTACTGTATCTGGAAACCTTAAAATCCCAGGAAGGAGAAAGCATACAGGGTTCTGTCAGAACTGCCTGGACTAGTAGACAGTGCAAGCTAGTGTTCCTTAATGTTTTCCAGCATCTTTGGAAGAGCTAAAGATTCAAATTTGTCATTAGTCATTCTGTTCAGTAGTGATTTTATTGCTTGCTAAAATCACCTTCTGTATATGTGTTGTGCATTTAACAAGGTTTTTTTTTTTTTTTTTAAAGAAAAGCCACTATATAAATTAAAAGTGCCCTGGACTGAACCTGTGGGTGTACACCAGCAAATTCCACTGCACTCTTGTGCAGCAGAGACTGCCAATGAGCTGCTATCTTCTCTGCTGTGTCCCTGTGATGAGAGGAGCCATTTCTTACTGTCTCCTGTCTCCCAAGAGGAGGAGGAAGTAAAAGCTGAAAAACAACAGGGATGACGTCAGTGGCAAGACTGACTGGAGCCACTGGCCAGACCTGGGGTTAAAGATTAACCTCTGCTCTAACCACAAGCATTATCTATAGATTTCAGACATAGTATGGAGAAACATTCTCCTAGAAGCATTGTTCCTGCTCACCACCCCTCACCCCAACCAGTCATGTACCCCATGCTTGCTCAATCCCTTTCACGTGGACCCCTTATTAGAGTTGTAAGCCCTTAAAAAGGGCCAGGAACTGCTTGGTGAGGAGCTCAGTTCTGGAGACACAAGTCTGCTGATGCTCCCAGCCCAATAAAGCCTCTTCCTTCTTTAACCCGGTGTCTGAGGGATTTTGTCTGCACTTGTCCTGCTACACCCTGGCAATACCTTCACATTGTGTAATTTGCTGTGCTTTAATCACTTTTCCTCAACGTTAAGATAAGAATTAGAGGAGTA
>NW_026655654.1:0-6758 GCF_009828535.3 Hylobates moloch
ATAAGCTTTTTGATGTGCTGCTGGATTCGGTTTGCCAGTATTTTATTGAGGATTTTTGCATCAATGTTCATCAAGGATATTGGTCTGAAATTCTCTTTTTTGGTTATGTCTCTGCCAGGCTTTGGTATCAGGACGATGCTGGCCTCATAAAAAGTGTTAGGGAGGATTCCCTCTTTTTCTATCGATTGGAATAGTTTCAGAAGGAATGGTACCAGTTCCTCCTTGTACCTCTGGTATAATTCAGCTGTGAATCCATCAGGTCCTGGACTCTTTTTGGTTGGTAAGCTATTTATTATTGCCACAATTTCAAGCCTGTTATTGGTCTATTCAGAGATTCAACTTCTTCCTGGTTTAGTCTTGGGAGAGTTTATTTGTCGAGGAATTTATCCATTTCTTCTAGATTTTCTAGTTTGTTAGCATAGAGGTGTTTGTAGTATTCTCTGATGGTAGATTGTATTTCTGTGGGATCGGTGGTGATAACCCCTTTTTCATTTTTTATTGCATCTATTTGATTCTTCTCTCTTTTCTTCTTTATTAGTCTTGCTAGTGGTCTATCCATTTTGTTGATCTTTTCAAAAAACCAGCTCCTGGATTCATTAATTTTTTGAAGGGTTTTTTGTGTCTCTATTTCCTTCAGTTCTGCTCTGATTTTAGTTATTTCTAGCCTTCTGCTAGCTTTTGAATGTGTTTGCTCTTGCTTTTCTAGTTCTTTTAATTGTGATTTTAGGGTGTTGATTTTGGATCTTTCCTGCTTTCTCTTGTGGGCATTTAGTGCTATAAATTTCCCTCTACACACTGCTTTGAATGTGTCCCAGAGATTCTGGTATGTTGTGTCTTTGTTCTCATTGGTTTCAAAGAACATCTTTATTTCTGCCTTCATTTCATTATGTACCCAGTAGTCACTCAGGAGCAGGTTGTTCAGTTTCCATGCAGTTGAGTGGTTTTGAGTGAGTTTCTTAATCCTGAGTTCTAGTTTGATTGCACTGTGGTCTGAGAGACAGTTTGTTATAATTTCTGTTCTTTTACATTTGCTGAGGAGAGCTTTACTTCCAACTATGTGGTCAATTTTGGAGTAGGTGTGGTGTGGTGCTGAAAAAAATGTATATTCTGTTGATTTGGGGTGGAGAGTTCTGTAGATGTCTATTAGGTCCACTTTGTGCAGAGCTGAGTTCAATTCCTGGATATCCTTGTTAACTTTCTGTCTCATTGATCTGTCTAATGTTGACAGTGGGGTGTTAAAATCTCCCATTATTATTGTGTGGGAGTTTAAGTCCCTTTGTAGGTCACTGAGGACTTGCTTTATGAATCTGGGTTCTCCTGTGTTGGGTGCATATATATTTAGGATAGTTAGCTCTTCTTGTTGAATTGATCCCTTTACCATTATGTAATGGCCTTCTTTGTCTCTTTTGATCTTTATTGGTTTAAAGTCTATTTTATCAGAGACTAGGATTGCAACCCCTGCCTTTTTTTGTTTTCCATTTGCTTGATAGATCTTCCTCCATCCCTTTGAGTCTATGTGTGTCTCTGCACGTGAAATGGGTTTCCTGAATACAGCACACTGATGGGTCTTGACTCTTTATCCAGTTTGCCAGTCTGTGTCTTTTAATTGGAGCATTTAGCCCATTTACATTTAAAGTTAATATTGTTATGTGTGAATTTGATCCTGTCATTATGATGTTAGTTGGTTATTTTGCTTGTTAGTTGATGCAGTTTCTTCCTAGCCTTGATGGTCTTTACAATTTGGCATGTTTTTGCAGTGGCTGGTACCCGTTGTTCCTTTCCATGCTTAGTGCTTCCTTCAGGATCTCTTTTAGGGCAGGCCTGGTGGTGACAAAGTCACTCAGCATTTGCTTGTCTGTAAAGTATTTTATTTCTGCTTCACTTATGAAGCTTAGTTTGGCTGGATATGAAATTGTGGGTTGAAAATTCTTTTCTTTAAGCATGTTGAATATTGGCCCCCACTCTCTTCTGGCTTGTAGAGTTTCTGCCAAGAGATCAGCTGTTAGTCTGATGGGCTTCCCTTTGTGGGTAACCCGACCTTTCTCTCTGGCAGCCCTTAACATTTTTTCCTTCATTTCAACTTTGGTGAATCTGACAATTATGTGTCTTGGAGTTGCTCTTCTCGAGGAGTATCTTTGTAGCATTCTCTGTATTTCCTGAATCTGAATGTTGGCCTGCCTTGCTAGATTGGGGAAGTTCTCCTGGATAATATCTTGCAGAGTGTTTTCCAACTTGGTTCTATTCTCCCCGTCATTTTCAGGTACACCAATCACACGTAGGTTTGGTCTTTTCACATAGTCATTTTAATTTTATTATTTTTGATTTCCTCCGTAGCGGGTATTTGATCTTTGAAGATTTTCTCTCAATCGTCAAAGTCTTTCTGCTGGTGAGGAACTGTGTTCCTCTGGAGGAGGAGAGGTGCTCTGCTTTTTAGAGTTTCCAGTTTTTCTGCTCTGTTTTTTTCCCATCTTTGTAGATTTATCTACTTTTGGTCTTTGATGATGGTGATGTATGGATGGGTTTTTGGTGTGGATGTCCTTTCTGTTTGTTAGTTTTCCTTCTATCAGACAGGACCCTCAGCTGCAGGTCTGTTGGAGTTTGCTAGAGGTCCACTCCAGACCCTGTTTGGCTGAGTGTCAGCAGCGGTGGCTGCAGAACAGTGGATTTTCGTGAGACCACAAATTCAGCTGTCTGATAGTTCCTCTGGAAGTTTTGTCTCAGAGGCGTACCTGGCTGATTGAGGTGTCAGTCTTTCCCTACTGGGGGGTGCCTCCCAGTTAGGCTTCTCGGGGGTCAGGGACCCAATTTAGGAGGCAGTCTGTCCGTTCGCAGATATCCAGCTGCATGCTGGGAGAACCACTACTCTCTTCAAAGCTGTCAGACAGGGACTTTTAAGTCTGCAGAGATTCCTGCTGAATTTTTGTTTGTCTGTGCCCTTCCCCCAGAAGTGGAGCCTACAGAGGCAGGCAGGCCTCCTTGAGCTATGGTGGGCTCCACCCGGTTCGAGCTTCCTGGCTGCTTTGTTTACCTAAGCAAGCCTGGGCAATGGCAGGCACCCCTCCCCCAGCCTCGCTGCCGCCTTGCAGTTTGATCTCAGACTGCTGTGCTAGCAATCAGTGAGATTCCGTGGGCATAGGACCCTCCGAGCCAGGTGCGGGACACAATCTCCTGGTGTGCCTTTTTCCAAGCCCGTTGGAAAAGCGCAGTATTAGCGTGGGACTGACCCGATTTTCCAGGTGCCGTCTGTTACCCCTTTCTTTGACTAGGAAAGGGAACTCCCTGACCCCTTGCACTTCGCGAGTGAGGCAATGCCTTGCCCTGCTTCGGCTCGCACACAGTGCGCTGCACCAACTTTCCTGCACCCACTGTTTGGCACTCCCTAGTGGGATTAACCTGGTACCTCAAACGGAAATGCAGAAATCACCTGTCTTCTGTGGTGCTCACGCTGGGAGCTGTAGACCGGAGCTGTTCCTACTCGGCCATCTTGGCTCCACCCCTCCAAAAGTTTGTTTTTGAAAAGATAAACAAAATTGACAAAAAACAGAGAAAATACAAATAGGTAAAATCAGAGATGAAAATGATACAGTTGATACCACAGAAACTGAAAGGATCATTAGTGGCTACTATGAGCAACTATATGGCAATAAATTGGAAAATCTAGAAGAAATGGATAAATTCCTAGACACATACAACCTACCAAGATTGAACCATGAAGTCCAAAACCTGAAAAGAAAAATAGCAAGTAACAAGATCAGAGTCATAATACAAAGCCTCCCAAAAACAAAAGCCCAGGACTCGATGGCTTCACTGCTGAATTCTAGCAAATATTAGTTCTTAAAGAAGAACTAATACCAGTCCTACTCAAACTATTCTGAAAAATAGAGGAGGAAATAGTTCCAAACTAAATTCTACAAGGCCAGTATTATCCTAATATCAAAAGCAACAAAAAGATACTTCAAAAACTCTAGGCCAATATCGCTGATGAATATTGATGAGAAAATCCTCCATAAAACACTAGCGAACTTAACAAAACACTGAAAAGATCATCCATCATGGCCATGTGGAATTTATCCCAAGGATTCAAGGATGATTCAACATGTGAAAATAAATTAATGTGATACATCATGTCAACAGAATGAAGGACAAAAGCCATATGATCATTTCAACTGATGTAGAAAAGGCATTTGACAAAGTCCAACATCTCTTCATGATAAAAACCCTCAAAAACCTGGGTGTAGAAGGAACATACCTCAACATAATAAAAGACATATATGATAGATCTATAGCTAGTGTCATGTTGATTAGGGAAAAACTGAAAGCCTTTCCTCTAAGATTGGGAACAGGACAAGGATGTCTACTTTCACCACTGTTGTTCAACATAGTACTGGAAGTCCTAGCTAGAGAAATTAGACAAGAGAAAGAAATAAAAAGCATCCAAATTTGAAAGGGGAAAGTCAAATTATCCTTATTTGCAGATGATATGAACTTATGTTTGGAAAAACCTAAAGATTCCGCCAAAAAAACTATTAGAACTGATAAACCAATTCAGTAAAGTTTCAGGATGCAAAATCGACATAAAAAATTAGTAGCATTTTTATATACCAAATTGAACACTCTGAAAAAGAAATTTAAAAAGTAATCTCATGTATAATAGCTATAAATAAAATTAAACAACTGGGAATTAACCAAAAAAGTGAAAGATCTATACAATGAAAACTATAAACTACTGATGCAAGGAATTAAAGAAGATGGCAATAAAATGGATAGATATTCCATGTTCATGGTTTGGAGGAATCAATATTGTTAAATGTCCGTACTACCCAAAGCAATTCACAGATTTAATGTAATCCCTATGAAAATATCAATGACATTCTTCACAGAAATAGAAAAGACTATCCTAAAATTTATATGGAACCCAGAAGACCCAGAATGGCCAAAGCTATCCTAAGCAAAAAGAACAAAACTGGAGGAATCACATTACCTAACTTCAAATTATACCCCAGAGCTATAGTAACCAAAACAGCATGTTTCTAGCATAAAAATAGAGACATAGGCCAGTGAAACAGAATAGAGAACCCAGAAACAAATCCATACATCTATAGTGAACTCATTTTCAACACAGGTTTCAAGAACACACATTAGGAAAAGGACAGTCTCTTCAATAAATAGTGCTGGGAAAACTTAATATCTGCATGCAGAAGAATGAAATGAGACCTCTCTCTCTTGCTATATACAAAAATCCAATCAAAATGGATTAAAGACTTAAGACCTCAAACTATAAAACTGCTGAAAGAAAACACTGGGGAAACTTTCCAGGACATTTGTCTGGGCAAAGACTTCTTGAATAATACTTCACAGGCACAAGCAACCAAAGCAAAAATGGACAAATGGGATCACATCAAGTTAAAAAGCTTCTGCACAGCAAACAAAACAATCAACAAAGTGAAAACACAACCCACAGAATGGGAGAAAATATTTGCAAGCTACCCATCTGACAAGGGATTAATAACCAGAATATATAAGGAGCTCAAACAACTCTATAGGAAAAAGTCTAATAATCCGATTTAAAATGGGAAAAAGATCTGAATAGACATTTCTCAAAAGAAGACATAGAAATGGCAAATAGGTATATGAAAAGATGCTCAACACCATTGATCATCAGAGAACTGCAAATCAAAAACTACAGTGAGATATCTCACCCCAGTTAAAATTATTTTTATCCAAAAAGTCAGGAAATAATGAAGCTGATGAGGATGTAGAGAAAAGGGAACCCCTGTACACTGTTGCTGGGAATGTAAATTAGTACAACCATTATGGAGAATAGTTTGGAGGTTCCTCAAGAAACTAAAAATAAAGCTACCATACAATCCAGCAATCCCACTCCTAGGTATATACCCAAAAGAAAAGAAATCTGTATACTGAAGAGATATCTGAATACTCATGGTTTTGCAGCACTATTCACAATAGCCAAGAGTTGGAAGCAAACTAAGTGTCCATCAACAGATGAATGGATAAAGAAAATGCAGTACATATACACAATGCAGTACTATTCAGCCATAAAAAAGAATGAGATCTTGTATTTGCAACAACGTGGACAGAACCAGAGGTCATTATGTTAAGTAAAATAAGTGAGGCATAGAAAGACAAACTTCACATGTTCTCACTTATTTGTGGAAGCTAAAAATTAAAACAATTGAACTCATGAGATGGAGAGTAGAAAGATGCTCACCAAAGACTGGGAAGGGTGGAGTTGGGGGTAGTGAGAATGCTTAAGGGGTACAAAACAATAGTTAGAAAGAATGAATAAGACCTAGTATTTGATAGCACAATAGGTGGCTATAATAAAAAATAATTTAACTGTACATTTTTAAATAACTGAAAATGTATAATTGGATTTTTTGTAACACAAAGGATAAATGCTTGAGGTGATAAATACCCCATTTACCCTGCTGTGGTAATACACTGCATGCCTGTATCAAATATCTCATGTAACCGAGAAATATATACACCTACTGTGTACCCACAAAAATTAAAAATTAAAAATTAGAAAAAAGAGAAAAGAAACAAATATTAGCCTTAAAAGAGGTTTACTAAGTACTATGTACCTATGTTACAAATTAATGTGTGCCATCCTAATTTTAGTTTACTTTTTTGTCAAATATTTTAGATTCTTGGGAAGATAATCTCAATTTCTTTTTGTGACAGTTATAAAATCATCAATTAAAATTAAATTGAATTTAAAACCAAAAAAAATCACA
>NW_026655655.1:0-6757 GCF_009828535.3 Hylobates moloch
ATTAAACTAAAGAGCTTCTGCACAGCAAAAGAAACTACCATCAGAGTGAACAGGCAACCTACAGAATGGGAGAAAATTTTTGCAACCTACTCATCTGACAAAGGGCTAATATCCAGAATCTACAATGAACTCAAACAAATTTACAAGAAAAAAACAAACAACCCCATCAAAAAGTGGGCAGAGGACATGAACAGACACTTCTCAAAAGAAGACATTTATGCAGCCAAAAAACACATTAGGAAATGCTCATCATCACTGGCCATCAGAGAAATGCAAATCAAAACCACAGTGAGATACCATCTCACACCAGTTAGAATGGCCATCATTAAAAAGTCAGGAAACAACAGGTGCTGGAGAGGATGTGGAGAAATAGGAACACTTTTACACTGTTGGTGGGACTGTAAACTAGTTCAACCATTGTGGAAGTCAGTGTGGAGATTTCTCAGGGATCTAGAACTAGAAATATCATTTGACCCAGCCATCCCATTACTGGGTATATACCCAAAGGACTACAAATCATGCTGCTATAAAGACACATGCACACGTGTGTTTATTGTGGCACTCTTCACAATAGCAAAGAATTGGAACCAACCCAAATGTCCAACAATGATAGACTGGATTAAGAAAATGTGGCACATATTCACCATGGAATACTGTGTAGCCATAAAAAATGATGAGTTCATGTCCCTTTTATGGACATGGATGAAACTGGAAAACATCATTCTCAGTAAACTATCGCAAGGACAAAAAACCAGATATCGCATATTCTCACTCATAGGTGGGAATTGAACAATGAGAACTCATGGACACAGGAAGGGGAACATCACCCAGGGGTGAGGGGGGGGGGAGTGGGGGGGGGGGGAGGGACAGCATTAGGAGATATACCTAATGTTAAATGACGAGTTAATGGGTGCAGGAAATCAACATGGCACATGGATACATATGTAACAAAACTGCACATTGTGCACATGTACCCTAAAACCTAAAGTATAATAAAAAAAAAAAGAAAAACGAAATATCCTCCCATGAAAACTACACAGAAGGATTCTGTGAATCTACCTTCTGTTCTGTGCATTCATCTTACAGAAATGAACCTATATTTTGATTGAGCAGATTTGAAACACTCTTTTTCTAGAATCTGCAAGTGGACCTTTGGAACGCTTTGAGGCCTATTGTGAGAAATGAAATAACTTCAAATAAAAACTACACAGAAGCATTCTGTGAAACTTCTTTCTGATATGTGCATTTATCTAACACTGTTGCACCTTTCTTTTGATTCAGCAGTTTTGAAACACTCTTTTTGTAGAATCTGCAAGTGGACATTTGGAGAGATTTGAGGCCTAAGGTGAAAAAGCAAATATTTTCCCAAAAAAACAACACGAAGGTTTCTGTGAAACTTCTTTCTATTCTTTGCATTCATCTTACAGAGAAGAACCTATATTTTGATTGAGCAGTTTTGAAACACTCTTTTTGTAGAATCTGCAAGTGGACATTTGGAGAGCATTGAGGCCTATGGTGAAAACGAAATATTTTCGCATGAAACCTAAACAGAAGCACTCTCTCAAACTTCTTCCTGTTCTGTGTATTCATCATACAGAGATGAAACTATCTTTTGATTTAGCAGTTTTAAAACACTCTTTTTATTTAATCTGCAAATGGACATTTGAGAGTTTTGAGGCCTATTGTGAAAAATGAAATCTCTTCCCATAAAAACTACAAAGAAAGTTTCTGTGAAATTTCTTTCTGTTCTGTGCATTCATCTTACAGAGAAGAAGCTATCTTTTGATTGAGCAGTTTTGAAACACTCTTTTTGTGGTATCTGCAAGTGGACATTTGGTGTGATTCAAGGCCTGTGGTGAAAAATGAAATATTTTCAAATAAAAACTACATAGAAGCATTCAGTGAAACTTCTTTCTGATCTGTGCATTCACCTAACAGAGCTGAACATTTCTTTTGACTGAGCAGTTTTGAATCACTCTTTTTGTAGAATCTGCAAAAGGACATTTTGAGCGCTTTGAGGTCTGTGGTGAAAAAGGAAATATCTTACAATAAAAACTACACAGAAGAATTCTGTGAAACTTCTTTCTGATCTGTGAATTCATCTAACAGAGTTTAACCTTTCTTTTGATTGAGCTGTTTTGTAACACTCTTTTTGTAGAATCTGCAAGTGGATATTTGGAGAAACTTGAGGCCAATGGTGAAAAACGAAATATACTCCCATAAAAACTACACAGAAGCATTCTGTTATACTTCTTTCTGTTCTCTGCATTCATCTCACAGAGAAGATCCTTTCTTTTGATTGATCAGTTTTCAAACACTCTTTTTGTAGAATCTACAAGTGGACATTGGGAGCGCTTTTTGGCCTAAGGTGAAAAAGGAAATATCTTCAAATAAAAACTACACAGAAGCATTCTGTGAAACTTCTTCCTGATCTGTGCATTCATCTAACATACTTGAACCTTTCTTTTGACTGAGCAATTTCGAAAGACTCTTCTTGTAGAATCTGCAAGTGGACATTTGGAGAGCATTGAGGCCTATGGTGTAAAACGATATATCTTCCCATGAAAACTACACAGAAGGATTCTGTGAAACTTCTTTCTGTTTTGTACATTCATCTTACAGAGATGGACATATCTTTTGATTGAACGGTATTGAAAGACTCTTTTTGTAGAATCTGCAAGTGGACATTTGGAGCGATTTGAGGCCTATGGTGAGAAATGCAATATCTTCAAATAAAAACTACACAGAAGCATTCTGTGAAACTTCTTTCTGATTTGTGCATTTATCTAACTGTGTAGAACATTTCTTTTGATTGAGGAGTTTTGAAACACTCTTTTTGAAGAGTATACAAGTGGACATTTGGAGTGCTTTGAGGCCTATGGTCTAAAAGGAACTATCTTCAACTAAAAACTACACAGAGGCATTCTGTGAAACTTCTTTCTGATCTGTGCTTTCATCTAATGAGTTGAACCTTTCTTTTGACTGAGCAGTTTTGAAACACTCTTTTTGTAGAATCTGCAAGTGGACATTTGTAGAAAATTGATGTCTGTGGTGAGAAATGAAATATCTACCCATAAAAACTACACAGAATCATTCTGTGAAACTTCTGTCTGTTCTGTGCATTCATCTCACAGAGTAGAACCTTTCTTTTGATTGAGCAGTTTTGAAACTCTCTTTTTGTAGAATCTGCAAGTGGACATTTGGAGAACATTGAGGCCTACGGTGAGAAACGAAATATCTTCCAATAAAAACTATAAAGAAGCATTCTGTGAAACTTCTCTCTATTCTGTGCATTCTTCTCACAGAGATGAATCTATCTTTTGATTGAGCACTTTTGAAACACTCTTTTTGTAGAAATTCTAAGTGGACATTTGGAGTGCATTGAGGCCTATGGGGAAAATGGCAGTATTAACACACAAAAACTACAGAGAAGTATTCTGTGAAACTTTGTTCTGATCTGTTCTTTCATCTCACAGAGTTGAAGCTTACTTTTCATTGAACAATTTCGAAACACTCATTTTGGAGAATCTGAAAGTAGACATTTGGAGTACTTTGAGGCCTATGGTGTAAAACGAAATATCTTCAAACAAAAAATACATGGAAGTATTCTGTGAAACTTATTTCTGTTCTCTGCATTCATCTAACAGAGTTCAACCTTTCTTTTGATTGAGCAGTTTTGAAACACTCTTTTTGTAGAATCTGCAAGTGGACATTTGGAGAACATTGAGGCATACAGTGACAAACGAAATATGTTCCAATAAAAACTACACAGAAGAATTCTGTGAAACTTCTTTCTGTTCTGTGCAAGCATCTCACAGAGTAGAACCTTTCTTTTGATGAGCAGTTTTGAAACACTCTTTTTGTAGAATCTGCAAGTGGACATTTGGAGAGCTGTGAGGCCTATGGTGAAAAACGAAGTATCATCAAGTGAAAACTACACAGAATATTTCTGTGAAATTTCTTTCTGTTCTGTGAATTGATCTCCCAGATTTGAGCCTTTCTTTTGATTGAGCAGTTTAGAAACACTCTTTTGGTATAATCTGCTAGTGGACATTTGGAGCGATTGAGGTCTATGTTGAGAAACGAAATAACTTAAAATAATAACTACACAAAAGCATTCTGTGAAACTCCTTTCTAATCTGTGCCTTCATCTAACAGAGTTGAAACTTTCTTTTGATTGAGCAGTTTTGAAAAACTGTTTTTTTAGAATCTGTAATTGGACATTTGGAGAACAAAGAGGCCGATAGTGAAAAAAGAAATATCTTCCCCTAAAAAGTACATGGAAGCATTCTGTGAAACTTCTTTCTGATCTATGCATTAAACTAACAGAGTAGAACCTTACTTTTGATATAGCAGTGTTGAAACACGCTTTCTGTATAAACTGCAACTGGACATTTGCAGCAGTTTGGAACCTATCGTGGAAAGACGAGCATCTTCAAATGAAAACTACACAGAAGCATTCTGTTAAACTTCTTTCTGTTTTATGCATTCAACTAACGGAGTTGAAGCTTACTTTTGATTGAGCAGTTCTGAAACTCTCTTTCTGTAGAAATTGCAACTGGACATTCGAAGTGCTAAGGGGCCTAGAGTGGAAAAAGGTTTATCTTCAAATAAAAACTACAAGGAAGCTTTCTGTGAAACTCGTTTCTGTTCCGTGAATTCAACTAACAGAGTTGAACGTTACTTTTGATTGAGCAGTTCTGAAACACTGCTTCTGTAGAAACTGCAAGTGGATATTCTGATCGCTAAGGGGTCTATAGTGGAAAAAGGAATATGTTCAAATAACAACTACGCAGAAATATTCTGTGAAACTTCTTTCTGTTCTGTGAATTCAACTAACTGAGTTGAACATTACTTTAGATTGAGCAATTCTGAAACACTCTTGCTGTAGTAACTGCAACTGGATATTCCGAGCACTAAGGGGCCTATAGTGGAAAAAGGAATACTTCAAATAAAAACTACACAGAAGCATTCTGTGAAACTTCTTTCTTTTCTATGCATTCAGCTAACAGAGTTGAAACTTGCTATTGATTGAGCAGTTCTGAAAAAATCTGTAGAAATTGCAATTGGACATAAAGAGTGCTAAGGGACCTATAGTGGAAAAAGGAATATCTTCAAACAAAAACTACAAAGAAGCATTCTGTGAAACTCCTTCCTGTTCTGTGAATTCAACTAACAGAGTTGAACATTATTTTTGATGGAGCAGTTCTGAAACACTCTTTCTGTAAAAACTGCAGGTGGATATTCCGAGCGCTAAGGGGTCCATACTGGAAAAAGGACTATCTTAAAATAAAAACTACACAGCAGCATTCTGTGAAACTTCTTTCTGTTCTGTGCATTCAACCAACAGAGGTGAACTTCACTTTTGATGGAGAAGACCTGAAACACTCTTTCTGTGGAAACTGCAAGTGGACATTCGGAGGGCTAAGGGGCCTATAGTGGAAAAACGAATGTCTTCAAATAAAAACAACATAGAAGCATTCTGTGAAACTCCTTACTGTTCTGTGAATTCAACTAACAGAGTTGAACATTATTTTTGACTCAGCAGTTCTGAAACACTCTTTCTGTAGAAACTGCAAATGGACATTCGGAGCGCTAAGGGGCCTAGAGTGGAAAAAGATATATCTTCAAATAAAAACTACACAGAAGCATTCTGTGAGACCAGTTTCTGTTCTGTGCATTCAACTAACAGAGTTGAACCTTACTTTTGGTAGAGCAGTTCTGAAACTCTCTTTCTATAGAAACTGCAAGTGGACATGCGGAGCGCAAAGGGGCATATAGTGGAAAAAGGAATATCTTCAAATAAAAACTAGACAGAAGCATTCTGTGAAATTTCTTTCTGTTCTATGCATTCAACTAACAGAGTTGAACCTTACTTTTGATTGAGCACTTCTGAAACACCCTCTCTGTACAAATTGCAAGTAGACATACGGAGTGCTAAGGGACCTATAGTGGATAAAGGAATATCTTCAAATAAAAACTACACAGAAGCATTCTGTGAAACTCCTTTCTGTTCTGTGAATTCAACTAACAGAGTTGAACATTACTTGTGATTGAGCAGTTTTGAAACACTCTTTCTGTGGAAACTGCAAGTGGATATTCGGAGGGCTAAGGGGCCTATAGTGGAAAAAGGAATGATTTCAAATAAAAACAACACAGAAGCATTCTGTGAAGTTACTTTCTCTTCTGTGCTTTCAACTAACAGAGTTGAACCTTACTTTTGGTAGAGCAGTTCTGAAACTCTCTTTCTGTAGAATCTGCAAGTGGACATGCGGAGAGCAAGGGGGCATGTAGTGGAAAAAGGAATATCTTCAAATAAAAACTACACAGAAGCATTCTGTGAAATTTCTTTCATTTCTATGCATTCAACTAACAGAGTTGAACATTACTTTTGATTGAGCACTTCTGAAACACCCTTTCTGTAGAAATTGCAAGTGGACATACCGACTGCTAAGGGACCTATAGTGGAAAAGGAATATCTTTAAATAAAAACTACACAGAAGCATTCTATGAAACTCCTTTCTGTTCTGTGAATTCAACTAACAGAGTTGAACGTTATTTTTGACGGAGCAGTTCTGAAACACTCCTTCTGTAAAAACAGCAAGTGCATAGTCCGAGCGCTAAGGGGTCTACATGGAAAAAGGAATATCTTAAAATAAAAACTACACAGCAGCATTCTGTGAAACTTCTTTCTGTTCTGTGCATTCAACTAACAGAATTGAACTTCACTTTTGGTGGAAAAGTTCTGAAACACTCT